>NC_069124.1:51914387-52214387 GCF_026914265.1 Mya arenaria
TTTACAATTTTCCATCGATTAAAGCAAAAATGGAATAGTTGTTACATGTATATGTATTTTATATTATCACTTCACAATTCAAATATCTCGTTTCTTTGCTATTTGTATATGTATATATCTTTGTATTAATAGGGCTGTAAAGAATATATAATTTTATTACAACGTAAATCTTTACAAATATGTTATTTAATCGATTACAGTAAACAATGTTGTTTAATGAAACAGTTGTTACATGCATATGTAATTCATATTAGTGCTTAATTATTTAATAATCTAGTTTCATTGCTAGCTGTACTAGAATCATTAAAGTAAAATATGTTTTTGTTCTTTGATATTTTCAGGAACTATTTTTCAGAATGTATTTTTTAGGATTTGTTTAGTCTTTTCTATTTACAATGAAAGCCAATGAAAATTTAATAAGTTTTGTTCAATACATGTTAGGCAAGAAAATAAGTGTAATTTTTGCGTCCGTCATTTTTTCTAAGGAAAATGAAGATTGCAGGATTGCCCTATTCTGGTCTTGGTATTCGTTGTTGTATTGCAAAAACTTGACAATATTGACCACAGTTAGAAACCTTTACAATAACCACTAATTGAATCTAGGGAAACGGCAGCCATTTATAGAATTTAGCTCAAGGTCTATCATAGGTGTTAAAATAATGGTACACCTCAGTCCTTGTCGTCTTTCTTTTTTGACATCATTTTAAACCAGGAAACATATAAATATATGAGTAATACCAGCTTAAATATTATTAAACTGTCTATACAATAGAAAACTAATGAACTTGGAAAAAGCTGTACCTGTATAAATGCAAACCATAAGTAGCAAAGGAGGCAGTGTGTTTTTGACTTATAAACGCTGGCAATAGAAAATGAGCGTCCGTGGTTATCGTGCTGGTTGTAGTTTAACGCGTGGTTGATGAGCTTGATGTGCCGTATGTCGCTGCAGCAATCACCAGCTAATCACGTCAGTAGTAATAAAACAAAATAAATGGAGTTGGAGTTATATCTGTTGTTATTTTAAAGAAATAAATTTGTTTTTTTGTCATAGTAATGGTGTAATTTACGGCATTGTCATCATGCGAACCTTTAAACTTAGCCATGCTCCAAAAGACGTCGAAGATATTCACATGAAGGTCAGCACATGTAGCATGGGTAATACATCATGTGTTATGAACTGTTGATGTCTGCTTGTGGTGTTTTTGTTAGGCTTACCATGTCAACGCATTTGTGTAACACGTATCATAATACTGGCTATATTCTTTAGTTCGGCTCCTTGGTCAGTTGTAAATGAAGGAATATGCAACGGTGGAATATGTCTAACTGCTTTAGTTCTTTCTTTCATCATCGACTGGAAATGGCTAGCTTAGGACTGTGTTGTATAAGATATATCTACTAAAATCAGTCAATGTTTTACTTCAAATGCGTGCTGTCTGAAACGCATAACTTACCTGTTTGTTTAACATGTTGAACAGTTAAGTAAAGAAGCCCATAATCCCAGCCTGCCTTTCGGATATTCTGATGCGAGGTCTTTGAAGTCACTTCATCTGTGTATGATAATCGTTGGCAATCTCAATATCAATAGCCACCATTTTGTCCTTAGGTTATGTGAATCGATCTTCCTAAGCTCCTTGCTCGTGACATGTTTGGATCATTGTTGATTTTGGCATAAATCATTGCAGAAGCTTTCGTCAAAAAGTTCAGGGTGCCAAGCATTATTTTCTTAGTAGTTCTCCTGCCGTAGCCGCTATGGCGCATGAATTCTTTAAAACAGGAATGGCATGGTCTTGCTTGTGCTTCTGAACAGGCATTTTATCTTTCGACAGCTAGGCTTGTGTTTCAAAAACCGCCCTATTCTCTTAATGCTCAACCTCATTACCTTTGCGACGCAACAAGTGCTCTTGTAGCAGAATATAGAATTGCTGTAGCCACTAGAACATAGTAACTATTGTTTAAAACATGTGTATCAGTGTGTGGCTAATAGGAAACCGTTTTATACAGAAATCATTTTGCACAAGGTATACGGAATATGTAGTCCCAGTTCTCTTCATTCTTGTATAACTGGCATAACTATACCCGGGTTACAAATAAGCACATCCGCCGCTATGGTGTAAACATGCAGAGGTTACTGAAATGTAATGCTTTGTAAAATGTTAAAAGACAGCTTTAATGAAGCTGTAAATATATCGTTTAAAACACATTTTTGAAGTGCGTATTTCACGTGAAAAATGTCAACATTTTACAATAACGTTATTTTTACATGAACACATTTACTTACGACGGAAATAGCTATAACGTGATGACATCTTGGCCTCTGATAACCCAACCACAGTAACATATGTCAGAGTGAATTTGTAAAACGTAAGAGGATTTATTCCTTATGGTATATAACAATGGGACAACATCAGCATTACACATTCTCGTCAGGTCAGATAATCCTTCTTATTTAAAACTATTGAAAATGAAAACAATTTAAATAAAATGTTTCTAAGATGAAATAGATTGAAAAGACAAGGAAGTGACAGTTGGTGATAGGAATCAACTGTGTTAATAATATCTAAGAACCCAAGATGGAACCTGAGCCAATTAGGAGCAGACACTATGAATACAGGAACTGTCCACATTTCCAGGGAAATTGTCAGGCAATTGATGCACTGAAAAGGTGACAGACATAGTGGACCATTTCCTCATTATTCGTGAAGCAAATGAAGTGACGATTACGTTTGGAGTAGTGTAAGTCCACAGCTTGGGAACTGTTAATTTCACATTTAAAAATTTAATTTAGTAATATCCGGCCATCGTGGCATTAGGGGTCAATGAGGGTGAGAAGGCTCTTTACCCCAACTCAATGTGACGTGGGGAAGTGGGAAACAGCCAGTGAAATATGCCAATTTGTCTCCTGGTCGATTGTTTGTTTTGGCGGTCGATCAGTCGATTGTTCGGTCAGGTGTTTTGTTCACAACATGTGTGCGGAGCGACGTACAGTTTATGGGGTTTTCCTGTAATATTTGGTACACATTATCGCCACGTTAAACGTCTTCGCTGGCATGGTTTATGATGTGGTCCTCTGCATTTGGTTTTTGCAATTAGATTTCACTTAAACTAAAACAACAGATGTTTTTCGTTATACATGAACTTAGTCCTTATTTGCAAAGATTTATCACAATACCCTTGTATTTGCATCTAGCTGCGAATCAATAAATCAATTGTGTTGACGGATTGGGCAAAACGTTTTGATTGTCTACGAACTCGATTCGATACTCAAAGTAATTTTTCACTATTAAAAATACGCGGGTTGTTCAGGAAGTTCGCGGAACTATAACAAAAACAAGAACTTATGTTTTTGAAACTGTAAGTAAATTGTTAGGAATTAAATTCAATGCAATATACAGTGATGATAAAATATGTCATCTTCTGTCAAACGCTAAATCTTGATTATAGACAACACAATTAAGTGTTTTGAATCAGCTCAAACCAGGAAAAGGGTATTATCTACTCATTATAATAGAACCATACTTTGGTTAATCTGGTATTAAAATGTGTGACGATGGTATCACATCACGTCTTGACATCATTTCTCGAACAGTCGAAGACGTTATCGAAAGAAGTAGTTTGTAAACATCTTATTTCATAAACGTTGTCTTTTGGGCGTCAGTGGATGGCCGTTCTGATTAACGTCTGAAGTTCTTGAAGTGTCTATACTATTAGTAGACACACGTTTACCTACATTTCGCTTTAGTGTCAGACTCTTAAATCAAGTATGGTGTCTCAGCTGGACGGTGCGTAATGTTCAATGTTACAAGTTTGAGTTATATTGTCTGGAGGAGGAAGGCACATAAAATAAACAACTGAAGCCACAACTTTCAATCTGGGTACAATCTTAAAGCTCATTTAATAATTATCTACATCAGTGGGGAATCATATGCTATTATGTAACTTGATTTAAATATATGTCCAGTTCCATAAATGTTTAATAATTATTGAAAATAACAAAAAATGCTTTGCCGGCTCGGGTGAAAGAATGAAATATGATCGGTATACGACTGCTTAAGTACTCGAGCAAAACTACTGACGATCCTTTTTCAAGTTGGATTTTTTTATTTACTTTTCCTTAACACGAACAAAAAATAAATAAAAAGCACGCCTTAAAGTAAAATACTTCATTTCTTTAAGAAAATCTTCACGATTCATAACATGTTTTTATGAATATTAACGTTCCGCTTTGAACCAGCCATAGACATTTTATCGTCTTTTATCACCTTTTTGGACCCTGAATGCGATATTTTTTCTTGCCATTAGAACTGCTCTTTACATTAAATCATTCAACGATTAAAAAAACAACAGGAAAGACAAATCCTTACAATACAAACGTCAAAAAATGACGTATGATTTTTAATTAGTTTAATGGCTACGAGCGTCTATTGGATTGATACCATGATTTTCAGTGTTATATAGTGGTATTGATAACATATCTACAAATGATAATATCGTTGTCAAGTAGCATCGGAAATCCCAGATAATTCGTTTAATAATAGCTTATCAATGATGTTGAAGTTGTTTTGCTCACGGGCATACACAGTTGCTTAACAAAATTATAAAATGACGTGACATAACTACACGGAGGCGATGCTGTTCATGAGTAGGCAGTAACTTTCCAAAGCACATGATATTACGCGTTCAATAACTCAAAATAGGCGAAACCACTTAGAACAAAGGCAATAAATAACCACTAAGATCTAGGCGATAAATTTACCAAGACGCTAATGTTTATGAGTAGTCGATACTATTTACGACTTGGGGACATTTTAATAGATGTACGTATTTAATTTAGGCGGTAACTTTAAAAAAAGCAACTTTTTAAATAAAAGTGTTACATTTTATAGGAGAATAGGATATGTTCACACACAAAACTCTTTTTCGATATTTCTAATGACGGAAAGACTCTTTTAAGACTTGCTAAGAGCTAAATCCACACAAGTGATATCTGATTTCATTCGTGATCCATACGAATAGGCGACTATTATACAAAGTTGAGGTATGGTAACTACACCTTTCGCAGACGAAGAAACATTCCTTATCTCACCAAATCACACCTTTTACAGGGCTGAGCTGACGAGAGGACCGCTGTCGGAGGCACAAAATGTAGGTGTGTGTCCTGTATATTCGGTGTCCGTCTGCCAGATGAACTGCCAGACGTTGCCATTACGTTCAACCGTGAAAATAGAAGCTGCATGACAATAGAATGATTAACATACCTTGCTACTATTTACACCAAATATATATGGTCACATGTTAGCGAATTGATCTTTATTTTAATAAAAAAACTTCAAGAATTCGAGAGCATAGATTTTTTCTGTTAACTTTCTTTTACAGCAAAATAGGTTACTCAGTGTATAAAACATTCACGTTCAAGTAACATCTAGTACATCGTATATTAGATTTAGTTCGCACAAACTACCAATGTGTAGCATGTGATTTTATATTCCAGTAACTGTATCTTAGAACTAATGTAATGAGGCATAGTCGTATGTTCTTCTTTTCATCATTATATTTGTTTTATTATCTCGTCAAGATATTGTCTAGATTTTATTGGCAATCGGCATAGTTCCCTCTGGCCATCTACAAATAGTATTAACATATGGCCAAGAAATAAATTACGGTGAGATCATTTTTAATACAAAATAAGATTTAAACATACAATAATAATTGATTGTGTTTGATTTAAAACATCATGTCATGTTTGTAAATCAAGTTTCTTATTATCTGCGTAAGCAAGTGTAAATAATTGTCAGGATTTATATTTGGATCAAATTTCTTCTGTTCTAGAGATAAAATATATATCACCATGAACCTGGTAATATGCAATTTAGAGTATCTTATTCTATATACTACAGGTTGTTCGAACAGTTGTCCGTCACAAAGCTTGATCACTAAAATATGGCCCTTCAGTCCTTTGATATTATTTAAAAAAAATTTTTTTTTTAAATATGGCCCTTCAGTCCTTTGATATTGTTTTAAAAAATAACAAAAATAATTAAAATTAATAAAAGAACATTTCAATAACTTTCTATATATATATCATTATATATTAAACCTCACATAAATGTGTCCCTTCTTTGTATATATAAACTCGATCGGTCCGTATATCACTGTATTTTGATGAAAATCCAGTTTAATGACGTCAGCGGTCCATATTATATTTTTGGCCGGTACGGACCTCGCCAAAAATGTAATATGGACCGCTGACGTCATACAATTGGTAAGTGCGGCTTGTTATTTACAATACGGCGAAAAATGTCGCAAGTAAACATTATTAGCTTTGTTCAATAAAACACATTTAAATCGCTTTAAAATATTGAATGTTAATGAAAAATGTTCTGTAAAATATAAGAAATATAAAACACCACTTCGGGCCATATGGCATTATAAGGACCGGTCAGTCAGACCTGAATATACACTTTCGGTGGCTGACTGGCCGGTCCTTATAATGTCATATGACCCTCAGTGGTGTGTTATATTTCTTAAATATATTTATAAAAGACAAGGTTCCCATGTCCAAAAATCCCCCAAACCACAGTTTCCCTAAACAATGTCAAATATTTCCTAAACTAATTGACAAAATGCTATAAGTTTTATAATGCCGGAAATGTAAAAGATTAATCTACAAGAAAAATGTAACGTCTATGCCAGTTTTTGTAATTACAGTCATTTATTATGGATATTTTTTCTCTCTCTGTTAATATCTCCAAGCAGTTGTCAACTGTCTACAGCTTTATTACATCAATACTGCGACTGCGAAGCGACCATATTGTGACTGATGCAAGTGCACGCTTATACCAAAATGATCTTATCTCATCAGGAGTTGATATGATTGAAACAAAAGTCAATCCGAACGATGCTTTAAATGTATTTTATTTTATTGTAAATAAAGTTTTATCTAAACATGCTCCTATTAAGCAAAAAAGAGTAAAACATGATTTTCAACCTAACTGGTTTACTGATGAAATAAAAACAATGATATTTGAAAGAGACGAGTACCATAGAAATGGTGAACACGACAAATGTAAGATATTAAGAAATAAAATTACAGCCTTAATTAAAAAAGTAAGAAGGCATTTTTGAATCATGCGGTGAAGGATAAAAAGGATCCAAGCTTTATCTGGAAGAATTTAAAGGATATTTCTCATTTGAAAAAAAATAGCAAGATAATTTTACCGGAGCAACTACAAATAGGTGATAGAGAAGTTTCTGGAGGACTCAATAGTGTTAATGAACTTAACATTCATTTTACCAATATATCAAATATAATAGAAAAAACGCCCTTTAAACCCGACCGTTTTAGTAAACTGAAATATGACCTTAACGTTAAATTAGGGCACAAGACGTTCGAATTGAGGTAAACTGGTAAAACAGTTCATTGATAAACTTGATATAAGTAAATCAACTGGGATAGATAAGATTGGCCCAAGAGTAATTAAACATTGTGGTGACTTCATCACACCATGCATTGCGTCTATTATAAATAACAGTATCATGAACGGAATATTTCCTGACTCCTTGAAAACTGCACGTGTATGACCATTGTTTAAGTTAGGATATAAAGATGATCCTAGTAATTATCATCCAATTTCGATATTGCCAACAATATCAAAAATATTTGAAAGGCACATTGCAAACCAAGCCATTCCTGTTGTACAGCGTTAACAAGTTTAAAAGATGCATGGGTAAAAGATATTGACAGTGGCAAAATTGTTGGTGCTGTCTTTCTAGACCTACGAAAGGCATTTGATCTAGTGGATCATGAAATTCTACTACATAAATTAAACTTGTATCATTTTTCTGAAAATTCGATTAAGTTTTTTTTTTAATCCTACCTATCTAATAGAAAACAATTAGTTAAAGTCGGAAACACACAGTCTGGCTTGCTTCCAATATCATCAGGAGTACCACAGGGATCCATTCTTGGTCCACTGCTGTTTCTTATATATATCAACGACATTGCGCTTTGTAAAACGAATATGAACATCGATTTATTTGCAGATGACTCAACATTGCATGAAACCGGTAGTAATGTAAACATCATTGAAAGTAAACTACAACAACATCTTAATCTCGTTGTAGATTGGTGTCAAATAAATAATATGTCATTGCGTCCAACTAACTCCAAGTGTATGGTTATCGGAACTATATATAAAACAAAACAAGTTAGTAAATTAAATCTTACAATCGATGGAACAGCATTAGAAAATGTGACTGTGCAAAAACTACTTGGAATCTATATTGATAATAATTTAAAATGGCGTCCGCAAATAGAAATTGTTTGCAAAAGAATAAACTCTAAAATCTCACTTTTGAAACGTCTATTGTTCTACCTCAATGATGAGATGAAACGTTTGTTTTACAATGCATATATCCCTCCAATTTTAGATTATTGTTGTCATATTTGGGGCAAAGGAAACTCAAGTTACTTACATACAGTTAAATCCTTGCAAAATAGGGCTGCAAAAATCATTCTTAAAATTCCTAAACGATCATCTTCAAACGGATTGTTACAAGAACTTCAGTGGCTAACGTTTACAGACAGGTGTAGATATCACTGTGCAACCCTTGTCTATAATACCCTTAGTGGAAAGGCTCCGAGGTATATGTCTTAATTGCTAATCTTTGCAAATAATGAACACTATTCTCTAAGATCAACTTCAAAAGATTTAGTTTTGATACAAACACCGCGAACTAACTATTTCATGGATTCCTTTTCGTACTACAGTATGAAGGTTTGGAATACTATTCCGGATGAAATACGAAATGCAAAAAAGTTGAACACATTTAAGCATAATTATAAAGTGCACCTCTTGAAATGTGCATAGGGTGAGTTTCAAAAAGGTATATCATCTTTTCATTATCTTAAAGATTGAAATAACTGTTGTTTTATAAATTGTTGTGTTTTATTGAGTGTCTGTCGGCGTGTACATGATGTATATTCAAATAATTGTTATGTTAATTAAACATGATTTGTATAGAATAAATATATTCAAAACATCAAAAGTTCTTGTATAGGAATGTATAAGTGTGATGCAGATGTTTTATGATTTACCAAATGCATTTTGTTTTTGTTTGTTTGTTTTTCTTCTTAGAAGGCCACATTGTAAATATGATGTTGTTATGGTTGAACCTGTAATTATGTCATAATGTGTTTATACCTTCTCTAAATAAAGATATTATTATTATTATTATTATTATTATTATTATTATTATTATTATTATAATTATTATTATTATTATTATTATTATTATTATTATTATTATTATTATTATTATTATTATTTTTATTATTATTATTATTATTATTATTATACCGATGCAACCAATTCTGCACATATTGGGAATACGGATATGATTACAGATCATTCAACGATGGGTTTTGCAGCTTGTCAGTGATTGATCGTTAACGTAACATCAAGTGTTCACCGCAGATACAGCAATATGCTTGAAACAGGTTGAGACAGATCGGTGACCAGTCATCGAATCTTTATTGACTGCGACAAGACGGGGACTTGATTTGTAACTAGTTGTCTATCGTTCACCGAACAAAACATAATTTATTAACAAATGCTTTGTATTTAAGTCATTCCATTGTCAGTTGTCAAAATATTAACGTAGAACCGTTGCATTTGCGCTTGCAATGATTGTATAGTAACTGAACATACCGCAGTTGCTGCCATGATGGTGTGCATACTCTTGTTATCCTATCCTAATTTTGAAGACAATTGAACACTTTTAAGCCGTACTATACGTAAATTCTAATAACGTTTTTTTTTAAATACACCATATATTCAAACAAGAGATGCTTGTCAAACATTATTCCCAAGAGTGAAAATTTATGTTGATTTGCATGTACAATGACAAGAGGAATATAAATGGCGTGGTTGCGTTGTTTGCACCAAGCCTTAAAGCATATATACTTTACAATACCAGTGCTTAGTTTTGAAAGCCACATCTTCTAAAGTCCTTTATAAGTGAATCATTCTTAAATTCTTAATATGATGTCTAGAACAGAGGTCTTGTTTCTGTTATTCTGTGCCGATATTTTGGTGACGTTAAACTAAAAAAAAACTGTTTAAATATTAAGGCTTCTTTGTTTATATGAGGCAGCTCATGGTTCGTCACCATGACAAAAGCCATTACGTTGGTCAGGTATAAATATATCTTTCATAATTTAGCATTACTATTGTCGAGTGTAACATGATAATGTTACTGAATATATTTATCTCTTCATTTGTATCTGGTCATGTATTTACTCTTCATTACTTGAGTGTTATTTTACTAGAGGTTCGTATAAACCAGACATGTGTAATGGCATGACATGATTAAAGAGCAACGTGTTGTTTCACATAAAGTGTTATTCTCTTGATTTTGATGAATACTAAGATAAATCGGTGCCCTCCAAAAGACCCCTCGTCACAAATCTTCTTGCCAATATCTCTTTGTGACATATTCATGCTTTCTGTCAACCATTCAAATAAAAGAAAACCATCTTTGATTAGTGTGATTTAGAAATATTACTTTACAAGGGAGATCCATGATTTTTATAAAGGAAACGAGAACGAGAATGACGATAGGAAACATAAAAAAGTAAAAGCAATTAATTATGTACAAATTGGTTTTGCTAGTGGTCTTAGCTTCAATCCTATTCTGCATGGTAAATAAAAGCAGTGGTCGGCAGAAATATTGGAAAGAAATAGTGAAGTATAGTGTCAATCGAAAATAGTATGTTGTCTTAAATACTTGTTCAGTGCACTTATAAATGTATGTCGTCGATGGACACTTGCATTTCCGTATACACCAACCGGAACATATGTCATCTGAAATGTCCTTAAACCTAAAACCATTTAAAAGACACTTGAAAACACACACAATACATTAAAGTATCCATTTCCCCCGGATATGGAACGTTCATTGGCGCCAAACAGTCACAAAGTGCATAAAGTATAGTAAATTAGGGCTCTTAAATTTGTAACGAGGCAGCCCGTGGTCAATAAAAAGCTTCAAATATTGAAGGAATGCTTTCTAAAACGGAACGTTAACCTTTCTCATAAAATCCAGATTTCCCTAGCAAGGAATGAAGCTTCTAGAAGATCAGATTTAGTTCTTTTCATTTATTAGCACAACACATTGTCCATCTTATTTGGAACTACATTTCGCGAATGCTTAATTTAACTCTGAAAAGGAAACACTAATACCTATTATAATACCATACTAACCGCTAACGTCCAATTACACCCGTTGGCACTACATGAGAGGACGAATTTCCAACGCATACCACAATGCTGTGGCTTCAATGATTGCACGTCGTACGTAAACTTGCCTTATATACCTTTCTTCGAAAAACAGACTAGCCATTAAAAGGAACACATCGTCGTGCGTACAAGCTGAGAAAGCTTTTTATATCAATATGTAAGAAAATTATTTAAAAGACAGTGGGAGTAGCTAAGGAACAAAAGCAAATTTAAAAAGCTGTTTTGAACAAGTTACACAATGAAATTTAACATGCACGTTGGAATTTTTAATGATTAAGCCTAGTACTTAAAGATTGTCTATCTTCAAAAACATTGGCTGATAATGTATATTGTATTCTAAAAAAAGTTCACTTTTTATTTAAGCCTTACCCCCGACTTTCCGACTCATCAGATGTTGCTTCGATGACTTAGGTTATTATAGAGGAAGTTCTATGGTAAAATTGAAGGCACCAAGTCTATTGGAATAGTTTTCACATTTTGGTTAAGGTAGTTTACGTATAGTATTGTTTCCACAAGTGGTGGGCATAACAAACATACCAATGTAAAATAAACATAGCCACCTTTTTTGTACTCATTCCAAAAGCGTTAAATAATTATTTTACCTCGGGCGTAAATTTATTTTCGCCGCAGCGCCACCACAACTCGACAGAGCCATCACTAGAGCAACTAAGCTACCATTTACATAAATGTTTTTGCATGTATTCTTTTAAATAAGTGCTTATTAATTGCATTGTGTTCCAGCGTAGGTACTATACATAAAAGTTATATTTGCATGTGCCATAATGTTCTTACGGTGTGTGTAATAGGCAACAAAGTGTACTTGAAATTCTATCAAATGTCAAAATATTCACAATTCCGATTCGGGAGAAAGGCACCTGGCACCACAGTTCGCACAATATTGAAACGATATTATAGTCAACCTGCAGCTAAAGTGTTTTTACACCGTATCCCTTTCTCCGATTTTCGAAATTTATTCGTTTAACAAAATTATCTAATAAAGTAAAGATCCGTGTGTAAAAGTAAACACAAGCAACAGCTAAACCACGGAAGTGTCGACAGCTCATTTTCTTTGCATCACCGATAAATGGTGGTAAGTCGTGTAGCTGGCGTTCAGTAGCCAGTAGTGACATCAGTAAAGAGTAAAATTAATATCACTTATTCCTGTAAATAGAATAAATCAAGGTAAACGTGAAAAAAAAGATAGGCAAACGTGCCTCAGCAAACGCAAACACTAACTCAATATAAATAATTATAATATATTGATACCAGATTTCAAGGCAATGGAAGTCAACCTTTTCTAGGCAAAACATTAAAACCCGGTCAAAGACGGGCTAATTTCGTAAACAGATTGACGGGACATCGAGGAAATGGGTGTATAGACAAGTTACGTAATTAATCAATGAAAGTCAGATTGAATTGATGGAATTGGAAAAGGTCAGCGAAAATCCATAACAGAATGCATACATCAATCATGCAACATTTGAAAGTAGAATACAGGAGTTCTTATCTAACAAAGTACCACAAGCGTGCATATAAATCAGGTATACTGAGATAAAACCAAGCAATCATATTCAGGAGCCACACGGCGCCACATTTCAATTGGATATGGCGTTACTTACACGAAAGGAACACACGTATACTTTAATACATAAAGAGAAATATCTGTCATAATAAAATGTTAAAATTACATGGTCTTTTCCCCGTACTCTACATTGCACGCTTTTCTCTTTGGACACCTATTGGATTTAAACATAAATGGCATGTTTTACTGGCCAGAGCCCACGCGTCGAAGAAAAAACGAGTACACCCTTCCTTAACGAGAGAGGGCTCACTTTCCCAAGCAAAATAGGTCACACTTAGCTCAACCAGGGAGTGCGCACTATCCCAAAGAAGGAGTTTGCACATTAATCAACTAGGTAGTGGGTACTTTCTTAACGAGAGAGTTCACGCTTTCCCAAAGAGAAAGTTTGCACTTTGATTAACAAGGGAGTGAGCATTTTCTTAACGAGGAAGTTCGCACTTTACTCAGCCATGTATGGCGTACGTTGCTCAACAAAGGAGGGTGCACTTTGCTCAACGAAGGAAGGTGCACTTTGCTCAACGAGCGATGGACGCACCTTGATCAAACAGTGAGGGCGCACCTTGACCAACCAGTGAGGGCGCACCTTGATCAACGAGTGATGGACGCACCTTGCTCAACGAGTGATGGACGCACCTTGCTCAACGAATGATGGACGCACCTTGCTCAACGAGTGATGGACGCACCTTGCTCAACGAGTGATGGACGCACCTTGCTCAACGAGTGACGAACGCACCTTGATCAACGAGTGATTGACGCACCTTGCTCAACGAGTGACGAACGCACCTTGATCAACGAGTTATGGACGCACCTTGCTCAACGAGTGATGGACGCACCTTGCTCAACGAGTGATGGACGCACCTTGCTCAACGAGTGATGGACGCACCTTGCTCAACGAGTGACGGACGCACCTTGCTCAACGAGTGATGGACGCACCTTGCTCAACGAGGAAGGGCGTATGCTCAAATAAACTGAAATGTTATTTGTCCAAATCCCTGGGTAAACCTTAATGTCGACGATAACAAAATTGGATTATTGCTTATACAAGTTGTTACCGAGAAACATCAAACATATATGTGCCTTTAAACAAGCTTTAAGTCTGTAATTGTCCCTGAATCTTCTGTTGTAAATTAATACATGTATATTATAAGAAATTAAGATTGATATAAATGCATTTGTTGTTCATCGCTTCTACAATCTATATCTTTACATCACACCTGTCATTATCTCACCAGTTTAATAGAAACAATTTTGTTTTTAATGATATATTTCACATGTCATATATCATTTAATATAATAACGATTAAACTAATCTTTACAATGCAACTGAGCTACACATAAATGGAACAGTTTAATTAAAAATAAGTACAGTTAAAAACAGTTGGCTCGATTTCCTCGTTAGCTCGAACTGGGTGTAAAGGACCGATTTTGTTTTATTCTTTGTAAGCATTCCCGCTTGGCTCGATACTCACGAGGCTCGAAGTAATTTGGCCGGTCCCTCGGATATAGAGCCCACGGGTTTGTAATAGCCGTATTTAAGTTTGCTTGATTCTATGAGACAATGCATGTTAAAGGCATCTACAAAATATCACACTATAAACAGAAACAGTTTAGTCGTCCAGTGGTTGAATAATAATATATCACAGAAAAAAGAGAGAAAATAATGCAGCGTTTGATTGATAGATTGATTGATTGCTTTAAAGATTGATTGATTGATATTCATTTTAAGTATGTTGTATTCGTCCATATTAGGAGATACTGAAGCTATCTCTTGATGTTGCGGAAGCCATTAACGTGTCTATAGATTCCCACTAAGCGTTGCAGCTACAATAAACATATGTAAATTACAGACAAGCAAGTTGTTAAAGGGATGTTTACAACAGGGGTTTGATTGTTAAATGGACTAAGTGAGTGCCCAGACAGACGCGGCAATATTCAAGTAAATTGAAGCACTTGAAAACATTACAAAAAACCCACAAATTGTCAACCCATTCCATCGTACGCAGATTGATACAGAGTATTTTAAGAGAGTAATACATTTGACACAATATCGTCAATCTTCTTGGGGATGTAGGAATGAATGTAGAGAAATTTAAACCTGAACAAAATAAATCAAATTGCTAAGAGACAATACACCATTCTTTATCGTCTATAAAGAAGCCCCGTACGGTACGAATGTGTTTAAATACTGTTCCATGAAACAATATTCATAGGCATGCTCCCCTTTCATTTATTTGCATATAAGTAATTTCTTGTTGTAAATCAAGACTTTTGTACGCAATACATTCATAAGAAATATAAAGATAAACCCTACTACTACTGGGCTTTTACTGAGTCTTTACTGGGCCTTTACTGGTCCTTTACTGGGACTTTATTGGTATTTTACTGAGCCTTGACGTTGTACCTCATCCAATGTGAATTATTTACTAGTATCTTGAGTTTGAAATTTATAAGCATTGTTTGTAACGTGGATTATATTTATATGTACGTGGTTTGAAAACAATACATTTCCGACTTTAAACATAATTTAATAAGACCACCCTATTTCGATAAAGCTGCCAAATAATTAAAACATAATATTGTTTACAACATACAAAAGAGTAACAGAACAGAACAGAACAGAACAGAACAGAATTTTTATTACACGTAAACTATACAGTTTTTTGTGTTTCATATACATATTTTATAAATTACAATTACAATTATACAATGTAGTGTGAAATATCAAATAAATATTATAATTAATCTATTTTTAAAGGATGAACTGGAATAGAAAACACGAATTAATCAAACTATAATAGTATACAATACAATAACCAATAGTTTGCTTTTTATATACTAGTATATGTTGGAACAAATGATACAATTGATCATTTTCTAACAATAAAACAGACTCACATAGTATATATCAACATAAATAGTAACCAATGGTTACAAATGTAACAGGAGTCGAGACTGGCAAACATTGCATCAGCTGTATTTGAAATAATGTCAGACAAATAGACACGATCAACTTTCAATTAACAAATCGACATACGTTGACACAAACTTGAATTTTGCAATCTATACAACCCTACAATGACATATGCATGTAAGTGGCTAATGATATTAAGTATACATACTCAGTGGATATATAGTATATTAGAGTAGTCCAGGTGTATTCGTTGCGATGGAAAAAATCGACTCGAGTGCACGTGGGAAAATTGATATGTAGTTAACGTTAGAGGCTTCGAAGCGTGGTCAGATGTCGAATATTTTATTCGTGCCGAAAATACACGACTGAGACTTTTTCTCGCATTCCACCATTCATGTAACTTTCAAAGATTGAGTACATTTCACGTATAAGCGGAACAATTTGAAATCACAGCTGACGAAAAAGTGTTCCTAAGATCACCGCACTCTTAACGAGATAATCATGTTTTTTCCACAAATAATTGTGTGTTTTTCCTTTGCTTATAAAAAGATTAACAATGTGTAAATAAAAATAGTTTATTTTTGTGAGTTGCTGTGCGTGACCCATCACGCATGGGGATGCAAGATCATTTAATCCAGCACTTGTTACATGAACAAAAAAACTTGTCCGGAGAGCTCATATTCGACTTATGAATGTCAAAGCAACATAAAATGTCTGCAAAAACTGATGGATATATTAACATCTGTAGACAGGAAAATTGTAAACACTATGCTTGAGACTCTCGTTTTGACTGGTGCATGTCTGTTTTATGCTTCAAACCACATTCGTACACGTCATCTGCTATGTACGAAAAACTAACATATACTGTAAATAAAACCATTAATTGACATAGTGGATGGAAAGACAAACAAAACTGCTTTTTTGCCATTCAAAAATTCCTTCCAGGTGTAAACTCTTGCTGTCTGAGACTTAGAAAGCATCTAAGGGATACGTTTTGGAGTAATTATGTAAAGTGTTAGCAGCTTTATGGCAATACAATGACGAATGCCTATTCAATCTCAAAAGTCGGGATTTTCACTTTAACACCCTAGTGCTGATTAAGATATCGCTCATTCTGCACCTAATTAGTCAATAATTAGGCAATTAGCGTTTAGAAAAGGTTCTAAAAGATTAATTGTTTTCAAAAGGAACAATGCCATAATTTCTAATAAGACTGTTAAATGTTAAGATTTTAATCACATTTTTTCCCTCATAAAACTAATTGTTTTGACATGCTTTAGAGCAATATGCTTACTGAACCTTTCACAACAAGGCATATATGGCGATCACCAGTATACCATTGAAACAATTTGCGACATAATTAGCCTAACACAATGTTTTCTTTATTATCGACCGTTATAACTAAAGTCACAGAAACTGTTGTTCCCTATTTTATAGAACAAATATCCTTCTTATTGACACATTTATCTGTTATATTACTAATGAACTATTACGTATTTGACGAGATACAGAGACAATTGCGGTACCAATACCAGACAATTGAAGACAATATATGCCAGAACTCACTCAATATCTACCAAACTCGGCCAATATCAACAAAACTCGCCTAATATGAGTTTCCTCCGTTTTGATTGGCTAAAAACTCGCCTAATATAGGATTTGAGAAATGAGCCATTTTCATTGGCTGTCGAAACTCGCCAAATATGAGAAATATGCCGGAAATTATTTTTAATGGTAGCCGTTTTGTTTTTCGTTTTCCGACTGTTTTGAAAAAATTGTGCTTCGTATAAACTATTTGGAATACTTGAACCTATTAAATGATTGAACCACCTTGTACGGTTTGATATTACAGTTGTATTTAACCCGTTTGTGGATAATACGACTATGACGATTTTGTACACCGACAAATTGGAAAACAAAGGTGAAACATATGACGTTTTGGCAAATGATTTACGAATTTAAGACGAAAAGACATGCTTCCTTACAATGTACAGTGCTTTATTCATATGAATGTGCAATGTCACTCTAAGGATGCATGTCAAAATCAGCAAAGTCAAGTCTAGAAAAGCAGACACCATGAATGAATAAGGGATAAATACGGCTTCAATGTGAACTAAAGGTAAGCTATAAGAATGTTTTTAACCAAAATAGTAATAGTTAATTAAGAAAATACTTATTAATTAGGTGATTTTATATTGTCCCAGATATTTGTCCTCGGTCAGCTGTATTTGCCTTCGCCCTTTCGGGCTCAGGCAAATACAGCTAACCTCGGACAAATAACTAGGCCAATATGAAATCACCTAATTAATAACATTATAATACAGTGTGTGTATACCACGTGATAACCTGCGTCATAAATGCTACGTCGGAAGGCAATATTTTGCTTCGAATGAAGAATTTAAACAAAGATAACTTCACTATTTCTTCACAATTTACAATGAAACCTAGCGCAGTCTACGCCGCTTATGGAGTCCCGCCTTCGGTCTTTTACCAGAGTTTGATTGAGAATATAGTTTCTTAAAACGACCAACCCTTTCACAATACGGCCGTCTGACGGAGCACTGTCAAAACATTATTTTTGAAACAGGTTTGTCGAAGTGGTTGATGAAACTAATCACTTTATCAAACTCCTGTAATAAAACAAAGGCGGGTCTCTTTAAGAGGCATAGACTGCCCTTTGTTTTATTTAAAATGGTGTAGTAAAATAAATGTTTGATTAAAGTCTTCATTTTAAGCAAAATATTGCCTTCCGACGTAGCTTATATGACGTAATTTATCACTTGGTATACACACACTGTAATACTCTTTTTTGAATACAAGCTAATGTTTCAGACGATTTACACTTTCAAGACTCCTTTTGCTTCCATGAAGCATATAACACTCTGGTCATCATTCAGTGCTTCCATGAAGCATATAACACTCTGGTCATCATTCAGTGCTTCCATGAAGCATATAACACTCATTCAGGTACGATATTGATTTTTTTTGTCATTGTTAGATTTGGAATTTTGCAGACTTGGCCTTAATTTATCTAGTTTTAAACGAGCAAAATTGCCTATTATTCAAAACACCCAGAAATGACTATCACACCGAGCATGGTTTTCATATGTGAAGTAAAACTCTTTTGGAATAATGAAAGTTATAAAAGAAATTTATTTATATATACAAAGAGAATTATCTTTTTTAACATATCGAAAACTGGCCTTCTTAAAAGAGCATTAACATCAATGTCAAAAGCTTGCAGAATAATTTCAATAATTGAAACATAAATAATAAATAAATCAGACGTAAAGTTTTGTAAATAATAAATACTAAACTACAGGAACAGGCCCAGTAGCCAAAGACGTAACGAAGAAGGCACAAGGCTTATAATTAACATTTACTTACCGAGAGACCCAGACGTACCATACAACACAGACTGAACACACACAATTAGAGGCATAATAGAGAAAACTAGGTTAGCGCCGAGGACGGAGGATGTCTATATGTCAAGGCGGAGGAATTTATCGGGTTATCCTTTGACTTTGTTTATTAAAACACTATTATTTACCTTTAGGGGAAAACTTTTTTTCCTGTTGACGTCGACACACTCGCTATCAATGTTTAAATGCACCCAAAATACTTCTCAAAACGGTTTTTATTTTATCAATACGTTCAAAGTAATTGCTTTTTAATACGTCCATATCAATTCAAAACATAAAAGCTTTTAAAAATGCCTAAACGTGGATCAGATAGTTCTACCTTATGAGACTATATTGAATCACAGTAAATATTTCAGTATTCACCAATCATTTAATATTTTTGCGCGTTCTGCCATAAAATTCACGGTTACAGTCTTATTATCAGTAATTAATATTTTGCATAAATGCACTATTTAGTAAGTAGTTAAAGGTTTATCAGTCAAAATTGATGTTTGTTATACATGTGCATGTACTGATTTTGAATAAGTTAGAGAGCTCATGAATTGTCTGCGCTTAACACGCGGAAATCTTGTCACATGGGCGACTAAGTTAAGTGTTCGTTTGGTGCACTTGTTTGTTGGTCTCGGGAGATACATTTCATTATCTGTTCGAGTTGATTGTGTGACATTTTTAGGATTGAGAAAATTCTTGATTTAATATAGAAAGGTTCAAATTACACCGTCAGAGAAATAGATTTCGGATTATCTGTTGCGAATATGACGTTTTTATATCATCAATTATTACATATCGTCCAAAAAATGCGTGAGATTACTTTTTTATTGCAACGTTTCGATGCAGTTCCTGGAAAAATTGGAACTCCTGTATCTGAGTAGATTTGTGGTAGAGCTTTATATTTCATCCAAACGCACCAAAGAGAAACATTTACGATTTCCGGGGAAATCGAAAATAAAATGCTACTGTCAAAACACTCTACATGCTCTGTTTTTTTGTTGGATGTACTTATTACTGTCAGTGGCCACCCAAAATTCTCTATTAGGGCAAGTTTATTTTTTCAAACATTTTTAAGAAAAATCAAGAAAATATTTTTCCCCAAACTCTCAAATTATTGTCAAATTCAACAATAAGTCTTTAAGAAATACGTTAATATGATTTAAACATCAAGCTAGGTCCATAGAAGAACAATGTAACAGAGACTTTGTTCTATATCATCTGTGACACTGACACCCTTGAATGGAAAATATAAATTATTAGTTATTTAATACAAGTTTAAGAAATAGAATAATTAACTCCATAATAAGAACTAGAATCATTTTAAATAATTAAAGAGTTTGTAACACGGCCGTTTCTCTAGAAAACTCTAAAGGAAGATATCGACCCCAATATTTTGGTCCGCTCTTACCTCCAAATAAAACCAAATAAAAGGGCTGATACAAGGGAAACCAGCAACACACAACATTTTATTTAATAATAATTTAACAAAAAAGTAATGCTCAAATTTAATGATACTAGTAATTAGAATAATGTCCTTAGTGAAAAGGTTCACAAAATATCTTTATAAATCCTGCTATTTTTAATGTCCACATAATTAAATCCACATGAAATACTGAACATTCTATTTGAACATAGTTTAAATCCAACAAATCAATTCCAACAAATGTTTCAACTGCAATCCTCATATATGTAATTGATAAGATTATTTAACTAAATCCAACATTTTATAACTGTTTTAGCACCGGTAAAACTTTTATGGAAACTGTAATGTCACCTGAAGACCAACATTCACAGATGTTTGCCATTATATACCAAATAAAGAATGTTACAGATCATAGTACAAAAATACCCAAGAACTTTCTATTAATAAATGAAATTCTTTAAAAATCTTATTTATTCTAAGATTTATATATATTCAATAATAAAGAATTTTAGAATACTTCAAATTTAGTGCTTAGTGATTTCGTAGACATTTCTGAAAATATTTTGGTTTTATAGTTATTTTTTGGCGAAGGTGTATAAGACAGGGTTTAACCTAAGCTCTTGTCTAATCAGATGTTGGTAATGTTAAACGCGTTGTTTATATACACAAAAATTTAGACGTTTTAGTTGTTGCATCGTTTAAAGATTCACTTTTTCTCCCAAATAAGATTTACCACAATTATAACAGTTGTTTTAATATATCAAACAAGATGAATAAATGTCGAAAACTATGGTTCTTATAAAGGAACCGAGCTTGATTTGAAAAAAGGTGCAGAAAATACGATATTTCTACCTAATGAAACGATAGTAGATCATATTTAAATCATTTACTTTTTTTGCGTTTTCAGCTATGAAATACACGGCTACAATCTTGTTATCAGTAGTTATTATTTTCCATAAATGCATTATTTAGTAAGTAGTTAAAGATTTAACACTCAAAAGTTATCTTTGTTATAAATGTGTATGTATTGATTTTGAATAAGAGTGTAACTTAAAGTGAAGTGGCACCAAATGGGTGTATCTGTAAACATATCTAACTTGTTACCAAGTCATTTGTGATACATACTAAATGACAGTAGTTACATCTTAAATAAATGATATTTGTACCAGAACTGAAGTCTGAAATTATTTCTTTCAATATGCTTCTTATTAATGTACCGCCTAAAGATGCCTTTAACCGTGATGCCTACCTAACTGGCCATCAACGGCGAATATGTAGGAATGTGCATAGGATCATGCTCGGCTTTTTACCGCGCAACCAGAAAAATAATAAAAAGGAGTGTATCGCCGGATAGCATTTGTTGTCTGTTTTACACTGTACCGCATTTTTACTTTAAATGAAATATGTTTGTTTTATGCATTTATTTCCTTGTATATCAGTTAAGTATGAGTTCAGATATGTAACTATCTAAGCGCCACACCTACTTTAACCGATGTCATCTTATTAAAGATATTTGTCATTGAAACACGCTTAACATTTAGCGAATTACCAGTAAAGCTGTCTGAAGCATTTTTAATTTCAGTCATACATCAACATACGATCTTTCAGCACATAAACATTTCATTTTAACTTTCTTGTGATTTATCATAATGGAAGCGTGTGGGTGTATATATTGCAGTCATTCGGAGAAGTGATAGAAGCCTTATGGCAATACTATCACAGAAGTGCTAATGATTCCACGAAAGCCAGCTCTATCCCTTTTGTCACAAGTGATGGATAGCCAATGTGTTTGTATTTAGTGCAATAATCGGGAAAACTGGCATTTTAAAAGAGCACAAAGAGTTTAGTTGCTTTCCCAAAGGCTTTCTTAATTTTACTTAGTTATCATTTCGAACATAGATTATAAATGATTGTAAGTTGAATCACATTTTTTTCCTCTCTCTTGTACAAAAAAGAAGAAGATTACGGCCAACATTATTGCGATGAAAAAAAAGTCTACTCAGTAAACAAAACAAGTGTCCAGTTGGCAAGAAACATATTTCATAAGAACTTTAATCTCATTTATACAACACATAAGGGTAAGTTCATTATATTCATTCCGAATTTAAGAATTAAAATGCATGATGGTTTACCGAGATAGAAGCATGAAAATGTTATAACAAGAATAAACATATAAAGGATGTTTAGTTACATGATCATATTGTTTTTGGATTTCTTTGGAAGCTTGTACAAATAAAACAGCATCACTTATAAAACATTAGATCGTCGATCAAGCATAATCAATTTGTTTTTTTAGTAATTTTAATAACTAACCTTACTTCCGATGTTTTAATGTTATTTATTAATTAACTATTACGTATTTGACGAGATACAGAGACAATTGCTGTACCAATACCAGACAATTGAAGACAATATATGCCAGAACTCACTCAATATCGACCAAACTTGGCCAATATCAACAAAACTCGCCTAATATGAGTATCCTCCGTTTTGATTGGCTACAAAACTCGCCTAATATAGGATTTGAGAAATGAGCCTTTTTCATTGGCTGTCGAAACTCGCCTAATATGAGAAATATGCGGGAAATTATTTTTAAAGATAGCCATTTTGTTTTCCGTTTTCCGAGTGTTTTGAAATTTTGTGCTTCTATTGAATGATTGAACTACTTTGTACGGTTTGATACTACAGTTGTTTTTAACCCGTTGGTGGATTTTACGACTATTATGATTTTGTTCACCGACAAAATGGACGACGAAGGTGAAACATTGACGTTTTGGCAAACGATTTACGAAATTAAGACGAAAAAACATGCTTCCTTACAATGTACAGTGCTTTATTCATAAGTATGTGCAATGTCACTTTAAGGATGCATGTAAAAATCAGCAAAGTCAAGTCTAGAAAAGCAGACACCATGACTGAATAAGGAATAAATACGGCTTCAATGTGAACTAAAGGTAAATAAGAATGTTTTTAACCAAAGTGGTAAAAGTTAGTTAACAAAATACTTATTAATTAGGTGATTTCATATTGGCCCAGTTATTTGTCCTCGGTCAGCTGTATTTGCCTTTGCCCTTTCGGTCTCAGGCAAATACAGCTAACCTCGGACAAATAACTGGGCCAATATGAAATCACCTAATTAATAACATTATAGTATTAAACATTCCATTGATACTTTCTTGCACTGAAAGAGTCAAATGTGGGAAATAACACACACACACACACACGCACACGCACACGCACACGCACACAAACACACGCACACGCACACGCACACGCACACGCACGCACACGCACACGCACACGCACACGCACACACACACACACACACACACACACGCACACACACACGCACACACACATAGTACGATGCTGATGGCCATGGCGAGTAACTGGCGTGAGAACGGGTTAAACTATAAACTGTTACTTGCCATAGTTTATGTCAATGACCACTTCTGTATAAAAAATAAAACAATTACAAAATAAGTTAAACCTATGTTTTGTCTGTTAACATTGCTATTTAGAAAGAAATCGTGATTGAATTTTTGTTAAATGTGCATAGACTTTTGCTTTAATATCATATTAAGACAAATTTACTGCGATAATGACATCAAAGGTGTTGTTCTAATGGATGTCTTGTTGTCGACCGGTTATTGGAAGTGCTACATGGTGTTTTGTCAATAATGGCAAATGAATATGAAACGACAGACAATAGCCATCTGTGACACATGCTATTCCATTATTCCGGTTTAATATAATCATCCCAATTTCTGTACTACACATGCGAAATATAACAGTTTAACTACGCATGTTGGCAAACAATTTAATTGTAGACAATCTTTGCTCAATTGGTAATTTTCCAGCAGGTCATTTCTGATTTTGTTTGTATGATAAAGAAAAAAGTTGTCCGATTTTCTTTCGATTTCATGAAATTAAACATTCTTTTAAAAAAAACATTCACCACTTTCAGAATTTAAACAAGAATGACGTCATAACACATTTTAAAATAATTATTTCATCTAACCGGGTGACGTCACCATTTAAACGAAAGCAAAATTCATTAGACGTTTATTGTTTATGTTGTGTCTCTTACTGTTTATAATCTTAGAATTCCCTTACCTATAAACGGATGTTAAAGCGATCGAATGCATATTTTGTTTTTATTTCTTCCGCGTACTACACGGATGCGAAACAGTGGCTCCAGCTCTTTTAGGAGCTGTGTATAAAAAAGAGCCAATGACACTTCCGAGCTAGAGCAAAAGAACAGATATCATCGTAAAACGTAAGTATGACTCTTTTTTATACACAGCTCCTAAAATAGCTGGAGCCACTGTTTCGCACCTGTGTACTAGGTTTCTGCGTTTCTACGTTTGTGCAATGCATGAAGCGCGGTATGTGGCATTACTTTGTCAGTGTTCAACTCATCATCAGAGCAGGTGAAAAATGGTACGCCATTTACTGTCATATTTGACACGAAAAACAGCATGTGATAAAATAATCTTGCAGTCGTCATTATATAATACACAACTGCATTCAGCTCGTCCAGGAATATGATAGTAACTCGCCAAAGCTCAATAACTTACAAATATCCTGAACTCGTTGAATAATATTGTTTATTATATACTACGACTCATGGCTGAGTCTATATTTATTTGACGCATATATGAAATGTTGATTTTTATAATAATTTTCTTCATCAGGCATATTGAGTATTGCATTTTAGACTTAGGCACCTGCTTTAGACAACCCATTTGTTTGCAAACAATGAAGCGAACCATCGTTCTTTAAATCTTAAGAAACACCTAGATTGAATCATAATGGTTGATCCGTTATATTGATCGTATCTATAGGACTTTCATATTGAGGACGTTACATTATTGTTCGTCTGATTATTTTTACTAGTTGAACTATCTGGAGATGTAACCATGCTGAAGGTTTCATCATTTTAAATGATACAAAGGGCATTCTATGATCATTAAAGATCTCTTTTTGATTTGGTAATTAGTTTCCTCAAACAGTTCGACAAACCTGTTTCCAAACTTATGCTCCATCAGGCGGCGGTTGTGTGAAAAGGTTTGTCGAAGTGTTTTAAGAAACTGAAATCTCAACCAACTTCTGGTTAAAGACCAAAGACGGTGCTATGTATGCGGCGTAGACTGCGCTTTGTTTCATTTAAAATGGTGAACATAAAGTAAAGTTGTCATTATTAAAGGTCTTCAATTGAAGCAATATTGCCTTCCGACGTAGCATTTATGACGTAATTTATAACGTATACACACACTGAATAATAATCGAATCCAAAACATCTTTTAAGTCGCCCCAAACTGTAACCTATAAGTGTTTGTCAGTACAGGAGTGTCTCGCAAGTCTTATATCCTCACAAACATTTATTTAAGATTATCGGGATTGCTTTATAATCACGTCAGCGTTGCAATCTTAGAAACGTTTTTAACTAAAGTGATCTTTTCATTCGCCCTATTTGAAACCGAATAACACCATACGTCCCACTTTGCAACCCCGGCGCATTAATTTTAATATGTCATGTTAAATGTCTCACAGTATATAAACTCGTATATGACATATGGTATCACATAATATGTAAAACACTTTGAAAAGGTACAGACGTTTTGAATATAGAACATTCGAAAATAGTGTCTTGCATTCATGCAGCTTCTTTTGATGGATTATAGGAAGCCATGAGACGAGTACCATGTAATTTATAGTCTATATGTATGTATTTAAAGGTATATGAACACCTTCTCCGTATATGATGTCGACTTGCACCTAAGTATAACTCTGTCTCTAATAATGTCCTTCGTTACCTGTAAAATATTTCGTAATATTTAAACAACCCTTACATGCTCCAATTGCTATGTCATTTGTAAATGTTAATTCGTCCATTTTGTTTTTCTCACGGGCCATGTGGCGTATGGAATCTGTATTCAAAATAAACTATCTATATATTTGTATAAGTATATGTTTCACCCAGTTGGCATCAATACTACCTACTGTTGTTGTTCACGAGGTTAAATTTGTTACAATCTTACATCTTTCTTTCTTATTATAATTTGCAGTGAAAGGATATGAAATGATAGCAAATTGTAATTTTTCAGAAAAGCGCTTCAAATTGTATACGACCTTAATGACATGTTATTGGAAATGTCATTGAAATTGTGTCCCAGCTTTTGACTTGGATATAAGAGCGGACGAAAATTTCCATGTCAATAGTTTCACTGTGGAACAATGATTGGGTATCGGCATTTAATTGTTGCCAGAGAAATGTCCGTGGTATAAACTCCACGATTCTTTTAAATGATTCTAGTTCTTAATATGGAGTTAATTATTTTGTCTGTGAGTCTTCAATCATTCAGATAACCCTTGTATTGATTTGAACAAACTTTAACATCATTTTAAGCTATTTCACAACATTGATCATTCGTATAAAACCGCTAAATTGCAACCTCGCATTGATTTGAACAATCTTTTACATCATTTTAAGTTATTAAACAGTTTTAACATTGATCATTCGTATGAAAACGCTTTATTGCAACTTTCAAGGAACTGTTTGCAGAAAAATAAAAAAGGAAAGATCCTATAATTGGATTAACTTCTTTATCAAATAAAACAGAGAGGAAAATTTCTACTGCTGCCCTTGATGCTATTGCATTTTATTTATGCGTAATAATACACAGCCGGAAAGTAACCCTTACTAGGGCTACCTTTTTTACTCTAACACATGGTACCGATGTTTGACGATTTTCAAGTCGGGGAGATGGAGCCTGGGACTCCAGGGTTGACTGAAACTACCAATACAACCACCACTAATAGTACTTCTACTACCACTTCTACTTCCAGTACTACGAGTACTGCTACTGCTATCCCTACTGCTGCTACTACTCCTTTTTCTGCTACTACTAATACTACAGAAACCAATACAACTACGTATACCACTGCTACTTCAACTTTAATTCTAATTCATTTTTTTCATATACTTTGGGTTTTGTGAAAGATGCACTCTTACTACCAAATAAGACGTACCACAATTTTTACAAATTAAAATCTTGTTATCAGTAATCAATATTTTCCAAAAATACATATTACTCAAAATGTATGTTTGTAAATCATGTATATCTATTTATTTTAATTACGAGTGCCACTTTAAGGGACGACAATGATGAAACATTTGTTTCAGATATTGTTAACATTCTTAGTTAATACTGTTCAATTTTCTGCTACATTGCTCTTCTTGGCAATTCACGAATGAACCATTGTTTTAAAAAAAACAACGATTCTGTTCGAAGACAATCGTGAACAAAATGACAAGATTTTCTTATTTTTTGGTAAAATATTCTCGATTTTGTTTTAACAAAAACTGTCTTAATTCCGTAATATTGCTGGCGACTGACGATAAAGAGTGTTTTGAGAGCAATATTTCATGTTTGATTTTCCCGGGGGTCGTGAGGTATCACATTGGTACGTTTGGATGAAATATAAAGCTCTTCTACAAATCTACTTAGATGCAGGACTTTAAAAACGTCAATTTCCGAGGAAATGCATCCAATCGTTTCAATTGTCGCAGTAAAAAGAGTAATCTCATGCATGTTTTAGACGATATCGAATAAATGATGAAATAAAAAAGGCATATTCGCAGCAGACAATCTGAAAACAATTTATCTAACGGTGTAATTTGAACATTTCTATATTAAATCAGAAAATTCACACCAAGTACTCGTGCAGATAATGAAATAGATCTCCCGAGACCAACAAACAAGTGTACCAATCAAACACTTAATTTAGTCGCCCAAGTAACGAGAATTCCTCGTGTTTACCGCAGACAATTAATGAGCTCCGCAACTTTGATTCAACGGTGTTTATGTTCCTCTAGTGAAATTTTAAAGGATAAAATAAACTATTTCAGAATTGAAGGGCTGGAATTAACTTAATTTACTGGCATGTAGTAACTGTATTTTTTCAGATCAATAATAAACGTGAAGATTTCGATGGGAATGGTTAATATTACGTTTAATAATGTTGCACCAGTTTGATGAAAGTTAAATATTGCCAAAATAATCGAGAGCTATTTAATACATAATTGTCATTTATTACATAATAGTAACTCCACTCCGTCTTTAATCAATACGTGATTTTCACTCAATCAAAGGGGAGCATCATCAATGTTCATAAAGAGATTCACAAACGTCCCATACTGATCTATTTACTTGTACGGGCTGGTACAGTACAGGTTGCCTGTTCACTAGTGGTTTGACCGATTAGCGCTAGGTCGGCGACATCGGTCACTTGAGCCCATGTCGGCGATAATCGAGTGTTATTTCTGACATCGCCGACGTGTCGTTGGTCGCCTTTTCGGTAGTTAGCTACTTGGAGTACTTGCACTAGTTTTTTCTCTTTCGTGTAATTAAATTAGCTCAAAGGAAAAAGGAGACAACTCTTGCAAGCAAGCATGGCTGCACCAGATTCGCCAACGAGTGCCGCCAGCGAAGAATTGTTGCCAGAATTGTTTGCATACCCGGGGGGCAAAACCAAGTCCATTGCATGGAAATATTTTAAATTTAGGAAACAGGAGAACGGCGATCTTGAACTGCGAAAGGCGGTGTGCGTTGTGTGTGGAAAAGAATACGCCAACAAAGGTTTGTGTACTGCGTGACACTGCATGTATAAATGTGTTGAAGTGGGTGGGGTATTTCCCGGTATGTGTCAGAGAGAATCTTATTACCAGGCATCAAAACTACCCAAATCACGATATATTTCGAAAGCATATATCAAATGTACATTGTATGTTTAATGAAAATATTTATTTTTTAAAAATGTGAATTTGATAAGCATTTTTTAGACCGAAAGTTCAGCCCCTATATGCTTATCCAAATCCAGGCATTTTCCTTTTATTGCGGGACAAACATACTCATATCTAGTTAAATATCGCAAATATTGATTATTTTATTTACATATAGATAGACGTTACGTTAATTTTTGCAACATTTAACTAAATTTGGATAAGTTGGCCAGTAATAAAGGAAATACACCTGGTTTTGGGTAAGCCTATATAGTGGCCGGAATTTTGGCATAATGATAGGCTTTAAAGTCATAATTTGTAAAAGACTATATTTTTGTATAGATATAGGGACCATTTGAAAAATGCTTTCGAAAAATAACTAGATTTGGTTAGGTTTGACCTCAGATAACCGAGATACACCAGGATTAGGGTAGATTTGGGAATATTGTGATGCCCTGTCCCTACTGGGTCTAATTTGTAGAATATATTATCATAGAGTGGATCATTTCGTATTTTTTTTCCGCCAACAAACATAAATGTTGCAAAATAAAACTTCAAATTGATATTTGTTGTTAATGGAGTCTTACATGAATTCAATTTATTCATCAGGGAAATGGTTTTGCACAATATGCAGTAAAAGCTTGAATCAGATTCTCAATTTCCAAATTGAGAACTGATCAGATCATAATCGGCTTATTTTTAACGGTGATGAGTGATGAATGATGATGCATATTATTGCATAATATACATGTATTTGTTTATTTTTAAAAAAATAAATTCCTCACTTTATACTGTTCTATTACAGGCAATACAACAAACCTATTGAGCCATTTAAACCTGGAGCACAAGCACTTGATGGTAGTGCCACCAACAGACAAAACACAGCCAAGAATAGCTTCCATATTTAAACAAACTGCAGTAGCTGGTGGGGGGAAACTCTCCAAGGAGAAGGAAGAACGGTTGAATAATCTGCTGATGCAACTACTGGTCGACAAGGCCCTGCCCCTAAGCCTACTAGATCATAATATATTCCGCCAGCTTATAGCAGAGCTAGAACCAAGGTATACAACTAAACATTGCATATATATTAATTATAACCTCTTTGCGCATCTGTAGCTTGCTTTTGAAATCATTGTAGAAAAGGAGCATTTGCTCATACAGAGCAAATGCTCTATTTCCTACAATGATTTCAATACAATTCTAAAATAACATGTTTCTATTGTCTAGAGTTTCATGTTGTACATCACATTCTTTCCTCATGGACAAGTCTATAAAAGCTTGTGGAAGAAAGGGTTAAATATTAATAAATAATCTTAACTAATAACTAGTCCAATGATTTTTGTATGAGTATAGGACTCTGGATGTGCACCAAAATAAATCAATTTTTGATGAGCTTGTTTTCTGAATGTAAAGTTGGTAAGAAATGTAGATTATGATTAAAATTTAAAACACCAATTCTTTACTGCAGTCTTATAGACAGTAGACAGTTGTTTCAAACAGCTAAGTAAATAATATTACTAAATACTCTGAGAACTGTTTCACTGTTATTTTATTTGATTATTTGGAAGAGCTGCAATGAAAAAGGCAATACTTAATTACTTATGAATGGAATCTATGGATTAACACTTTCGCTGCCATATTTAAAACTGAGGGATTGTTACCGGTTTTGGACCAAGTATTTCAATGAAATCATTTATGTAAATAATATTTAATATTTAATAAAGTTTCGCTTTGCCGAAATCCCAATATTCAGAATAAATTTTGTTGCAAAAAGACGAAGTTCCTGATCAGTGATCCTTCTAAGGTGGCGTCTGGTCACTGGTCAAGGACTACACTTTTTTGCAATGTGGACTTACATGGCAGTGAACTATTTATATTCATGAGTGGCAATTTACTTAAGATGCTCTAATGCATATTTTTCAGATATACTATCCCTTCAAAAAAATCTGTGGTGAAAAGTCTTGAAGGAAAGATGGAAGAGATGAAAAAAAAGATAATAAAAGACGTAGCTGGACAACAGGTTAGCTTAACACATGATGGCTGGACAAGCATAAGTACACAAAGCTTTGACACAGTGACCTGCCACATGATTAATGACGATTGGGAGTTGAAGAGTGCCGTCCTACAAACTAAGAAAATAGAAGGTCAGCATACTAGTGAGAATATTGCAGCCAATTTGAAACAAACAATAGAATGTTGGGGATTAACTCCAGCAGTTATCACAACTGACAATGCAGCAAATGAAAAGAAGGCAGTAAGTTTACTTGGCCTTACCAGATTTGGCCATAGATTAAATTTGGCTGTAAAGAAATCACTTCAGTTACCACTAGTGTCTGAACTGTTGAAGAAAGGTAGACATCTTGTAACATTTTTTCACAAATCATCTTCGGCCTCTGATCTTATGATGAAAAAGCAAAAGATTGTGTTCTCATCTTCACCTCAGCTGATTGGGCACAGACTCATAATGGATTGCCCAACAAGGTGGAACAGTACTCAGGAGATGATACGTCGTCTTTTAGAACAAATGCCTGTACTCATGAATGTCGCAAGTGATCATGACAACCAGTCAATCTCGAAGTCAGCAATCAGTACCATTAAGGCAAATGTCTACACCTTTGAAGAGCAGGGTATTCTACAAGATATTGTCCGAATTCTCGAAAACTTTAATAAAGCTACCAAAGTACTGCGTGCTGAAAATTCCCCCTCAATTCAGAATGTGTGTGCTGTGACAAAGAAACTTACGATGTGTATTTCAAGCACTGTTGATGAAAATGAAACGGTTCAAAGTTTGAAGGAAGTTCTGTTGTCAGAGTTAGAAAAGCGTACCGAGTATGAGGACATTCCCTTGCTTGGAGCTGTCCTCAACCCGGACACAAAGGGTTTGACATTTTTGACAAATGAGGAGAAGGACAGGACTTTGAGTTTACTGAAAAACAAAGCATATGACATGTCTGTGATGGTCAAAAAGGAAAAAAAATGACCCAGATGCTGCTACTGCAGGACAAGAGGCAAACATACCAGAGTTACCAAACTTACCAGAGTTACCGAATGTTCCCCCTGTACCAGATAATGATGGTCAAGAACTTTCCATCGAAGATGAACCGGCTTCAAAAAAGGCCAAAGTCATGTGTTCAGATTATATGGACTGGTTTAGTGATGTAATTGTAGTGGGTGAATCTTCAGTACCAGTAGTGGATTTGGTACAGGAGGAACTGAATAGATATCTCTTATCTGAGAGAAGAGCCACAGATTCAAAACTAACTCTTCTACAGTGGTGGAAAGAAAATGAGTTCCAGTTCCCAAGGCTAGCAAAAATTGCCAAGTCTGTTTTGGCAGTTCCAGCTAGCTCGGTTCCATCCGAGCGCGTATTCAGTCTTGCAGGAAATATTGTGAGCAAGAAGCGTGCCCGCATGAAACCTGAACTAGTTGATATGCTTATCTTTCTTAAGATGAACAGAAAATTGTACTGGTAAACATGACTAAACAATTGTACTTCTACACTTTTTGGCTTGAAAAGGACTTGGTCAGAGGTGACAATTTCAGGAAAACTTATATGAACTTTCCCTCATACAAACAACTTTGTGTGCCTCGGTAAAACATCATTTTTGAAAACATTTAAGGAAATTGAGTATTTTGTGATGATTGCCTTGTTCAACAAAATGCATTCAAAACCTTTCAAAATTGATTTTTTCAATCTCCCTAGATTTGTATCCATTCAGTTAATTTCTTTCATTGATGATTAGTCTCAAAATAGTATTTTTTCATCATAATATTTCCTCGTGGATAAGTTAAATAAGCTAATTAATTAAATTAGCTAATTAAAGATAAATCCACAAGGAAATAATCTGATGAAACCTCTCCCCACAATCTAGGCCAATTTTTTTTATTATTATTTATTTATTTTAGTTGTATTGAAATCATTGAAGAAAATAGAGCATTTGCTAGTAAGAGCAAATGCTCATTTTTCTACAACGTTTTTAATAGCCATCAATAACAGTGGTCAGTGGCCCATGAAGTTGCTTCTGTGAAGGAAATTCAGATTTCCTTTCTAAGGTTTGTCATTAAAAAGAGTTTCAAAGACTAGCATCATGTTTGTTCATATTTTATTGTTCTATTTACAATCCTTTTTATCATAACAATTAGATTTCTTGTTTATAAGTCAAATAATATGGACTAGGAGTTTTCAGATCTGGGACTACAATGTTTGCAACTTAACTTTTGATGTTTTCTATTGCAAAAATTTTCATATTTTTCTCCAGACTATTCTCTTGTGGATTAGTCTTAAAACAGCTTGTGAAGTGAAGGATTAACCTTTTCCTCCACAAGCTACTTTAGGACAAACTCTGATGAAAATATTGAAAATCTATGCAAAGGAAAAAATACATATTTGATTTGCATTGAACTCATAGTAGGAAATGGAGTTCACTTGTATGGAATAAATGCTTCATTTCGTACAATATTTTCAATAACAATCAGTTACAGAGGCGCTCAATGGCGCTTCCGTGGAGGAAATGGTTAAATCTTTGCATACGCTAGAAGCTCACAAACATATTTTTGAATCCGAAAGGCTCAACCGATTAATAATCGATGTCTAATCGGTTAGTCTTCCGATTAAGTCCGATTAATCGATTTTAGTTTTTCCAGCCGATTCCAATCACTACTGTTCACGTATAGTATGTATTTCGGTGAAATATAGAGTAACAGTAGTGAAAGTAACATCTTTAAACACTTTGTTTATTATCAATTGTAATTACTTCTCTTTGATGAAAAATGAATACCTATATTTTTAAATAGCAAAGACTCTATATGAAAACACGCTAAATAATTATTTCTAAACTAATTTTAGGAGGTCTTTAAAATAAAGAAAACTATAACTCGTCATTTGCAAAAGGATTAAGTCTAAAATATCTATTTGTTATGTGAAATCATAGATTTTCGCGGTGATCTAATGTTCATCTGATCCATACTTTCATAAATGAGCGAAAGTATAACCATGGCGGAAAATAAACTGTCTGAAACATTTTTAATAATGCCTTAATATACGATCCTTCGGCACATTATCATTTCGCTTTAAACTTTTCCTGTGACATTGCTTTGATTTATTATGTTGCACGCGAGTGGGCATATATATCGCAGTCATTAGGAGAAATGGCAGAGGCTTTATTGCCATACGCTCACAGAATTAAATGCTAACGATGCCACGAAAGTCAGTTCAATCCTTTTGTCACAAGTGATGGATGGCCAGCTAACCAGCTACAGACGCATTAATTACGTATCGCTTGTACGTGTAGTTTCAGGTGTTTTTCACGGATACTGTATGAGTACGTTTCCCAAAAATGGCTCATTGTGTTTGCTTCTTGTGCAGTAATATTAAACGAACATCTCGAGCTTAATTGCATTAAAAAATACTAGTACGTTATCATTTCGACCATGGCTTTTAAAGCTGCACTGTTGTCCGGTTAGCGCAGTGGTTAGCGCACTCGCTTCTCACGAAAGCGACCCGGGCTCGATTCCCGGCCTGGGCACATGTGAGTTTGGTTAGTGGTCACCAAGCCGGACAAGTGGGTTTTCTCCGGGTACTCCGGTTTCCCCCACAACACAAGACCACACTCTCGCGCAACATCGTGCCAACGAGAGTGACTTAGTATAAGCTATCATAGCTTTCTTTACAATCGTTGTAAAATATATAATGTTTAAACTAAAGCTGCACTGTCACGGATTGAACGTTTTTACAACTTTTTATTTTGTTTGTCTTGGAACGAGCCATTTTATGCGAAAATGCGTGGGAACCAGTCATAAAATACTGCTGACAAAAAATTAGATCGCAGATTTTTATTTTTAAGTTCAACAATTGATGTTTCATGCATTTTTCTTAAACCGTTAGTAACGCTTTTAGCCATAAAGCATTAAATTCCGAACGGAAATATGACAATCTGCGATCTGATCTTTTGTCAGCAGTCATTTATCTCTGGTTTGCTGATATGTACGCAAAACTTTTCTTATTCCAAGACAAAAAAAAAATGTTTTTGTAAAAAAGTAGATCTGTGAGAGTGCAGCTTTAAGTGAATCAAAAATGTATGACAATGAACGCATAACAGAAAAACCTAATCTATGTAATAAATAAACTCTTAATACTAAGTTAATATTAATTCATTTGAATCTTAGGATTATAATACATGATGGGTTTATAGAGATAGTTACATGCCAATGTAATAACAAGTATACAAATATTAAAGATGTTTCATTTCATGAACACAATGTGTTTTTAATTGTTGAACGACTCCCTTATGCAAATTCCTTGAATTTACCTTTAAAAAAATAAATTTAAATCCAACGCCCTACAATATATGAAGAAAAACGCGATAGTAAAGCTTGTGGAGATCGGGCAAATAAAACGGCATCATCTGCAAATAATAACTTGGATTGCATTTGAACGGCGAACGTTGATAATCTATCTTTTTTTATGATTTATATTACGAACTAATTTGAGTTTAGATGTATTAATGTTTATGTTTTTAAGTTTCTGTGACAAATTCTTACATTGAACGGGCTACAAGTGGGGAATACCACACAGCACTTTTGCACGATCAAAATGCTTGATGAGTCGCTTATTGGGGTAAAAAAGCGTCAAACCACTGCTGGAATAAAATCCTGCATTAAGTGTAAAACTTCTACTGCCAATTATAAAAATAACAATGGTAAACAATTTTAAAATAATCACAAAAAGGTAAATGCGTAAAATTAATATTTTTAGAAATAGTAATTAAAATTGTGTTTACTGCTCGTGGACACTTGATTTGATCTCACATTAGAAAACATTAACTGCGATAATGACATCAAATGAGTTGTTCTGATGGATTTCTTGTTGTCGACAGGTTATTAAAAGTGCTACATGGAGTTTTGTCAATACCGACAAATGAATTTGAAATGCCTAAATTGCATGACAATAACAATATGTATCACATGTTATACCTCGTTTCCAGATTAATATAACCACCACGCATTTTTCTATATCACAAATGCGTCATTCAACAATATCGCTTTACATCATTGTAAACAATTTAATTGGAAACAATACTTGCTTATTTGGAAATTTTCCAGGATGCCATACCCTTATTTCTTTTCTTGTTTTCATGATTTTTTTTCAATAAAGAAATTCATTTTCGATCTTAATTATCAGAAGATGACGTGAAATTTCCTCTTGATTTTATAAAAAAAACATTCTGAGAACGTTTGTATGTAAACATGAAATGACGTCATAAACATTTTTCAAAATTATTATGTATTCTAACCGGTTGTGACGGCACAATAAAAAATCATTAAAAGTTTATGTTGTCTTTTTCCCTCTGCATGTAAGCTGAAGTTAAGACGATCGGAAATGTTGTTCGTTTTAAATTATTCAAGGTACTTTATTTCTACAATGCATGTTGCTCCGGAAAAAGGCATTGCTTTGCTAGTTTGTGATGTTCGGCTCATAATCGGCGCGTGTGAAAAATGGTAGGTCTTTTTTTTATTTATTTTTTTTATTGTAGAACGTATGATAAAAATCTAACAACTCGTCAGCATTTAATACTTTCATTCAACTCATCCACGAAACATGCAAGTAAGCTCGCCAACGACTCGCTTACAAACAAATATCCTGATGTCGTTCAATTAATTTTTGTATTATGAACGGCCGAGAGATGCTGTGTATATGTGACGTCTTTATGACATGATAAATTTATAAAAAAAATCTTCTTCAGGCCAAGTATTGAGTTTTTCACTTAGACATTGGCACCAGTTTTAGACCATCTATTTGTTTGCGGACAATGAAGCAATCATCATTCATAATTCTTAAGAAATATCAAGATATAATTATAATGGTTGATCCGATATAATGATCGTCCTGTTGTTCTTACATATTTAAGAAGTACAAAGTATCTTGCACTAATGAAGCATCTATTGATAGAGTGCAGAAAGCCATATACCATGCTCCATGTAAAGGACGGTCTTTATGTGAAAATTATTAAGCATTTTGCAGCAGGGCGACTAAGTGCAACGTTGAAAACACGAAACAAACAACAATAACCAATACTTTTTAACACTACATGCACTAAGTATTGTATACACTGAATTTTAAACTAGTTAATCATTAAATGTGCGTACATGTCTTTGATGAGATACCAGAGGTAAAGGTATCTGTGTGTCTTTTTTGTCGAAAGCGTTCTTGACAATCTTCTGCAGTGTGATATCTGAAATTCATCATTTTGCGAGGATGGGCAGTTCGCAGTTACCATAATAACCAAGACAACAGCCAAGATGGTCGACATGTTTTCAGACCAAGATAAGTCTTATTGCATTTATTATTACCCATAAGTAGAATAATAAATTCACTTAAAATTTCCAGTTAGTAATCTGAAAATATAGAGCTTTCTAACGAGCTAATCAACAAAGGTCAAGGATACGGTCATATCAAAGTCAAAAAACAAACATTACCTGATTATTTGAGAATTCCTGTATATGTTTTTTTCTTCTTTTTTAGCATTGTTTATGATCGGTTTGGTTACAAAAGTAGTGGAAAAGTAGTATAGTGTCTATTTCTTTTTTTAATAACTCAAGCAAGGGCACATATGGACGGTGGAGAAAGAGTTGTTGTTTCTTTTGTGTTTTTTGTTAATTCTAATAAGATTAACATTGAAATTGAACAATTGAATAGTTCAATTAATACAAATACATACATCTATAATATATTGTACATCGATTCAACTTAAATTACTTATGTGATATAGTAAAAATATATGAGGATACAAAATATTCTTTCACAGTGAAATATATGCAGCACATTCAGATTATAAATATCTTATTCTTAATAAAGAGTACCAAAAGTGCTAGTCTTTTTTATTCAATCTGTATAAACATTTAAGATGGAATTATTTGACAAATAGGATAAATCTTTAGCTATGACAATATATTATTCTAAAGACAGGCTTAAAAGAAAATGATGAGGTAGATTCAATGATATCGTAAACGTAAAGAGTAAATACTATTTATATCTTGCAAGACAGAATTTTGACAATACTATAAATGTGAGATAGACTACAGATTAAATAGACATAAATGAACAAACACAAAAATTTATTTGATACAGAAATGAGCAAAACATTACTAAGCCATTAATTTCTTGTATGCTTAGTCATTTTTAGGTCATTTTCGAACTCATTTTATTTTTTCTTAAACTATTTTCACCTGAACGAAGGAATAGTAATAAGCTTTTCCAAGAAAACGTTTATATTATAATAACAATGAGAGCACTAATCCAAACTTGATGATATTTTGAAGTTGAAACAATCATTGGGCAGGTATGTTGTTTATAACTTCTCTACTAACAAGCGATTCCATGATGAGAAGAGAACGTTTTGTTTGATCTCTCGATTATGTACAAAAACAGGTACCAATAATAAATCGAATGCGTGGGTTAATCGAGTAACGCATTGTCAAGCAGTCGTAAAGAGTTGTGGAAGTCATTTCTTTGCTATACTTCGTTAACATAGTGAACATATAAATTCGCATATTTGCGAATTTGCGGATTAGATGAAAGGAAGATAAGAAGTTTGTACCATCGTGAAAATAAATTATTTCTGGATAAGTAGATACCGGTTTGTTGTTTGCATGTGCGTTTTTATAGTGTAGATTCCACTGCTCAAACAACGGTCTATGTATGGGTCTTGGAAAGACTTTAATATCAACCTTGTTTTCTAATGCATGGCGTTTTTGTTTATACCTGGACTGTTCAATGTGAGTTGGATAATCTTACTTAGCAGTTACTTTGTGTTTGACACTATAAAGGAGGAAATAAAACAAATCGATGTATTGTCATTTGTGTGACGTTTGTACCGATTTCAGATAAGTGAGGACACGACCACAAACATTTGCTGAAACGACCCCCAGGAGTGTAAAACGGTAAAAGTGCCATGAAATATTCTGTCACAATAAAAAGGAGTAATCTCATGCATGCATTAGAAGATATCTAATTAATGATGGCATATAACCGGCATATTCGCAGCAAGCAATTCTAAAACAGTTTATATCATGGTGTATTTGAATATTTCCATATTAAATCAGTTTTCCTCCGTCCTGTAAATACCACACAAGTGTTCGTGCAGATAATAGAAAAAAATATCCCTAGAGACCACGGAACAAGTGCACCAATCACACACTTCATAAAGTCACGCATTTCACAAGAATTCCTCGTGTTCAGTACAGCCAGTTAATGAGATTTCCAAATTTTATCCAACGGTGTTTACGTTTCTCAAGTTTACTTTCTTAACTGTATTTATAACCCTGTATCTAACAAATTGTGTTTGGTGTATCAATAGTCCTTGACCTAGTTTGAACTTATTCACTTGCACTTAAACGTGAAGACACATATATAGGCTGGTATACGATACGATAAGTTTATTGCGTAAAACATTATATAATGTTCATAGCACATAACAAACAATACAATGAATGGAAAAAATTCAGAAATACAAATTTCTGAAGCAATTTAACATGATTGATGTTACATCTTTTGGTTGTAAGTGTGTGGCTACAAAATCAGAAATGTATAAAGTACTGAGTTCGTTTCCTAAGCATTTTGATTGTCCAAAAATACAGGTTCCGGTGAACACCAAATCCATCGTGTACGTGAAGTTAGCGGCCTAGCGGCGTGAAGTTAGCGGCCTAGCGGCCTAGCGGCCTAGCGGCGTGAAGTTAGCGTCCTAGCGGCCTAGCGGCGTGAAGTTAGCGGCCTAGCGGCCAAGCGGCATAGCGGCGTGAAGTTAGCGGCCTAGCGGCCTAATATGGTATCTTATTTCAAAGTAGGAGTATATGGTTTTTCTTCTAAACAATGATAAATTAAATGTTTTTGTGCACGAAATATCAATTTCAAGCGATTTTCAACATTTTTTTCAAAAAAGTTTATCAAACATTTTTCTATTTTATAGCATGCAAACATGCCTGCTCTGCTAACAAACTGATATATTTGCTGTTTATATGCACCAATCATCAGTCTGAAACGATTTTCAACATTTTTTCAAAGAAGTCGATCAAGCGATCTAGCGGCCTAGCGGCGTGAAGTTAGCGGCCTAGCGGCCTAATATGGAAGTCGATCAGGCGATCTAGCGGCCTAGCGGCCTAGCGGCGTGAAGTTAGCGGCCTAGCGGCCTAGCGGCCTAGCGGCCTAATATGGTATCTTATTTCAAAGTATGAATATATGCTATTTCTTCTAAATAATAATAAGATACCATATTAGGCCGCTAGGCCGCTGGGCCGCTAGGCCGCTAACTTCACGCCGCTAGGCCGCTAGATCGCTTGATCGACTTCTTTGAAAAAATGATATGTTCACCACTAGACCGTACCAACTCCTTTGTTTTTATTTTGTAAATAACACAGTGTAAGCTAGAAGGACAAGCCCAGTTAACAATGCAGTAACGAATTCCATCGGTTTTTTATCCACACAATGTTCAAGCCCAACAGACACCTAAAGACAAACATAAAGCATTACAAAAACAAAGACAGACATCACATGATCCAAAGACGTTTTATTGATATACTACGGTTTCCGCCTCAAAATGGTCGACGAAACAAGGATTTGAACTTAACTTTATAATTTTCTGTAACTGCATAGGTTCCATCCCCTAAAACTTGCCTCTTTTAGTTTCTTTGATCTGCAATACCATATTAATACAATATATGGAATTGTTATTTCTAACAAAATTATTAAATATTCGGCGAAAATATTTCGTTAGTCAAAAATTGAAAAAAAGTCAAAATAGCATTATAATTTATTTGATATTTTTCTGATCCGATACATCAATATATTGAAATAGTGGTGAACAAAAGAAGTCCAACATATCAATTTGTTTTAAAACTCTTTCATAGTACTCAGTACTGCCATAATTTGCGACCCTTGGCGTTTCGAAATAAGAAACATGTGTATTTGTTTGTTCAAATGCAGTCAATTCTTTCCAAGTTTTCATCACAATTATGAACATGTTACATGCCTTTTTAGTATGGGACTATGGTCTCTATTATTTCTGAAATAATGAAAGCTTCAATTGAGAACATGTCTATAATTAGACGAGATTGCCCTCACAATAGTATATCTAAAATTGTTGTATCATATTAATTTGTCTCTTAATACTTTGATATGCTGTACTATGTTCAGTGTATTTCGAAAGGGAAACAATATTTGCATACCAAGTCGTTTTCTGAGCAAACCCATATTTCAGTCTCATCTCAACCCATCCTTAAACAGACAGTATCATGTGAAATTAATGCAAATCATATCAGAAATCAGAGCTTCAGAGCGCGCATGGCGTAAATAAACAACAAAGATCATGGAATTTGTCAAAGCTAGAATAATTCAAAAGAGCATGCGCGTTTAAAAGACCCGATCACAATGTGTCTCCAATATTCTACGAATGCAGTCGCCGCTCTCGGAATCCGCCAGTATTCTCTGTGCGAATGATGAGCGTTGAGATGAGATCTATAGAAGCTGCAGCATTACTTATACAATATATTTCTACAAAACGCAAGTATATAAGGATTAAGTTGATTCTACTTAGAGCGACAATCAATGACATTGGTAGGCGGATACACAAACACCCACTGAGATGCTGAAGGGGTGCAGATTAATGAGATATCTTTTACGAGGCTGCAGGGTTATTTAAAATGTGTAAGACGGATCTGCAATTTCGTAGTTTAATGAAAATTTCATTAGAAAGTTTCAAGCGACATACAACCGGTATAAGACAAGTTTAAAAGGACGGCGTTTCTTTTTTTGTTTGAAATTTGTAGAGAAACATCGTCCGTGCGAAGATGGATGCATATAACTGTTCAGAAGGTGTTAATCATTCCGCGATCGCCAACTGTAGTCGGCCAACGGACCACGACTTTTCTATGTGGGCAGTTATAGGAATCTACTCAACCATATTTATTCTTGCTGTGGTGGGAAACGGGCTGGTGATTTTAACTCTTGTCCAAAACACAAGGATGCGGACAGTTACGAATGTGTTTCTACTGAACTTGGCCATAAGTGATCTTCTTCTTGCAGTATTCTGCATGCCCTTTACACTCATTCCGATTCAGATAAAAAACTTTATATTTGGTCCAGTGATGTGCGTGTCAATACGTTATGCGCAAGGTGAGTAAAACAATACTTCACTAATTGCCAATATGTCTAAACGAGAAAAAATGTACACAAAATGTTACAAAATGAATGTCCCTAGTACCCTAGACTTAGGCATGTATTAACGGCAGCAGCGTTTGGTTTTGAAAACGTAAACTTTAGGCACCATGTTATGTTGAAATCAATTGTGACTTGTGTTTTATAAAGAAAGTCGACATATGTGTACGTACACTTCCGTTATAAGCATCACTACAAAAACAAAATAAATAATCGGCTTAATTGAAATATAGATTTGCCCGAAAATCATTTAAAACCTCGGCCTAAGCATATTTTACATAGGTACATATGCATAAATATATATTTTTCGCGAGGTTAAAACTATCTGTAGCGGAAAAAAGTACAGTAACGGATTTTGCTTACATTGAAATTAAAAAAAAAATGTTATTGCGAAATTTCTCAGGAATATTTCATTATTAAACTCTGGGTGAAATATGAGGGTGTCATGCAGTGCTCTTTGTGAAATTTAAATCAACTGAGGCTCTGTTAATTTTAATAGTTTTGAATTTAATGATCAAGTGTTCGGGTATAAGCTTTTAAAACGTTTTTATAAGGTAAATGGCGTTGCGCTTGTCCAGTCAGCTTATGAAGTGAAATGAACTATGACGTGATGTCCTCGTGTTCTTCATGCACCATGAATGTCTGTTTATCTATATTTACACATTTAAGGTTATGTTAATATTCCAGATCCAAGAGTTCTTTTCAAAATAGCCAGAAAAACATGCGAAATTACTTATGTTTTCAGATGAGTCAATGCATATTTAATACATAATTAAAGGGACTAGACACCAGATGGTCCCAAAATCGGCAAATACTGCATTTCCTCAAAACAAGACTAGAATGATCAATACGAACTAGTATGAGTCCAATTATACATCATTTTCCATGATTAAAAAATAATCGTCGCTGTCTCAGCTGAGTTTACTCGTTTTAAATATAGCGCATAATGGTTTTCCAGATTTAAATGTGTATATTTAGCTTGTGAAAGTCACGTGATAAATACAGATACATATCACGACGCTTTTTTTTAATTTTCCTGGAATTAACGTGTTAGACAAACCTAGTTAATTTCCAATTGGAAAAAAACGCAAAAACTACGAAAGATACATTTGTCGTAAGCGATGGGATACGTCCGTTATTAAGATTCAATGCGTTGTACACAACGATATCATTTTTTGACAGTTTTCTTTGTATCTTGCAACGGTATCATCTGGTGTCCAGCCCCTTTGTGTAATTAATTAATACTAAGCCTAAATATCGAATATCCATATACAGCCCCAAAGTTATATCTTGAATTTCGATCATTTATGCGTCCTTTAAGGTACACAATGTGGAAAACAGGGCTAAAATATGTAACATTAATCATAAAAAGTGCTGACGGTCTCCTATATAGATCTCGTATGAATCAATTCCTCTCCATATTGTCACAATTTTCCATTAATTTTTTTTATTAAAGCGCTCGGAATGATGGCATTTCTAATGGCTTTTATACAAATAATTCGCCACAGTCTTATATTCTTTGAGTGGGACTACCTGATGAAAATGGTGAGTCTATTAGTGTATAAAATAGGAACATTAACTGAAATACCAACACGCGAACCTGTAAAAGCATTTGTTTATTTTAAATGAACATTTTTGAACCAGCCCTGACTACAGATAAGCCTAACTTAAGGTGTTTGCAATTGAAGTTAACAAACATGAGGAAATCATAAATACAAAGTATGACGAGGTTCGTATGTTCGTATCGGATATTATTCCATTGCCTAGATTCACATGGTAATTTGTTTTTTTATGTCATAAGTACATTATTACAAGATAATTCCATTTTAAAAATTGTTTTTAATGTTACGAAAATTGTAAACATGTAGATCTATTTAACGTTCTCTACCAATCATTAATCAACCAAAATTTTGAGCAGCCATTACACCTGAGTCTCGTTTCCAATCCCTCTAATTAGCTAAAATGCGACCGTTAGCGATAACTGAACTCAATGCAGATATATTCAATGCATGGCATTTAGCCACTACTAATCGTATGAAATAGAATTTTGATTATGTATTTCAATACACAAATTGTATGTTCCCATGTTTTCATGGAAAAGAAAAACATTTGTTGATTTAAAAAATACAAAACAATAATATTAATCTCAACTATGCAAAGTTGCACTGCTTTATAATATTTGTCCTAGTATTCAACCTGCCACAAAAAAAGGACGTACATGATTCAGCCTTGCGTCCGATTCCAGTTCCCTGCGGTATGAAATACTATAATAAAAATACAATATCTTCGCACGCAGGTTATTATCAGTATCATCCTCAAGTTTTTCCTTGGCTAATCCTCGGCCATTTCCCATCGAAAACAATCTCGTATGTATGTCGGTGCATTTACAGAAGTAAATCGTAAAGTTAATAAACGTAGTATTAATTAATTGTAGTGTTTTAACGCTCATCTGATGTACTAAATTTCAAATTGGTTCTCAGTAAAGTGTATTATTTCTTATTATAATTAAGTTTACTTAGAGTAAAGCCCTTAAGTATAATATCTTTATTGCAATTACTACGCGATCCAGGCCCCAATTTCTCGAAACTTCTTAAGCTTAACAGGCTTAAGTCGCTTATTTCAATGAGCCAAAATACATACTGAAAATTGATTTTGATAAACGAGAAATGGTTCATTCTGATAATCATACAGATTATTCCTACATAATTTCTAAAAATTCTTGAAGAAGTAAATATTACACATTTTATACAACAACAAGAATAGTGAGATTAGCTTAATCCTGTTATAAGAGGCTTAAGAAGTTTCGAGAAATTGGGGCTAGATGTACTTGCAGCTTAATTAAATAAAAAGAATTCCGATATTGTAAACCGTCCTAAGTTGTTTCTGATATAAAATGGCCGAGGTATTCCGAATGAAAATGTTTTTGTGCCAGAGTATAGTATGATTGTGCTACGAGACCTTGATGCTCAAGAGAAGGCGGATAAAACAGCATGCCGATTGTAAACACAATAAAGCCGGTCAGTTATAATCATAAAATCATATCCGACAGACAGTTGGTTATTTTCATGGTAATTGCAATTCAGAAAGCTTTCAGAATATGAGGAAGGTCGTAGGTAGTAATTGTCCCTCACATTTTACCAATAATTACGGTGTAAAGGCTATTTCTACATCGCGGAAACTACTTGCTTCATCCTATATCTGTTAAATAACTGTAAAGTATAGACTTATAAAGCATTCTGTGACGTCTCCTTGTTTTATGTGACGTTTAGGTCTGTAATGACCCCTTAAAGCGTATTTAAGGACACATTTTTCGCGCAAAGAATTATGACTGGATCACGAAGAATAATGAATGAATCTATCTGAATATGTTTTATTAAAGTTGTTTTGGTATTTGTATGCATTAGCTTGTATAGGAAACATTTTTTGTGGAAGGTTTGGTTGACGCGTATTTCTCGTAATCCTTTATGATATTTACACTGTGGCACTTATGGTGAAACTTTATAAAACAATTGTTTTTTCCATTAATCCTACAGGTGTGTCGGTCGGGGCAAGCTGTTTCACACTAGTAGCTATATCATTGGAGCGATATTTCGCCATATGCCGTCCCCTGCACTCCAGACAGTGGCAGACCCTCTCTCACGCCTACAAAATCATCGCTATTTGCTGGGCGTTTGCCCTGGTCATCGTTATTCCTATCGCCATCTCCACCAAGTATGTCCAGTTTGGTCCAAACAGACACGCATGTCGCGAGAACTGGCAAGATAAGCGTCTGGAGAGGGCGTACACAGTATTCCTTGATGTCATTCTGTTGATAATTCCTCTGTGTCTAATGACAGGTTCCTACTCGAAAATAATGGCGACCTTATGCGCTGGAATTCACAGAGACGACAATGAAGGTCTGTATAAAAGTAATGCCTTTTTAATATTTATACCATAATTTCTTTAAAAGAACGATTTTAATTTAAAGGGATATCATCTTTCCAAATTTCTCCAAAAAAATCCTGATATGAGCCGTTGGATACAAACAGTTACTTAAATATCTATATGCTTGAATGCTCTTTCTTCTTGTACTACTAAGCGCCTTTAATTGTTTTCAGGATTAACAATGCCCTCTTTGGTCTCCATGAAGAACACTAATTCGCAAAGAGGTATAATTAAAAACGGAAACAACTTCTCAACGCGGCTAGCAAACAAACCGGGGGATAAGAACTATTTTTCCATTCAAATGAATGAAATAAGTCCGTGCAGTAGCGAGGAATCAACTCCGAGACGAAAGCTCGACCAAACAAGAATTATCCGTCAGAGTAATCAAGAAAAAAGTCGCGAAGCTAAGCTCCGCGTTGTCAGAATGTTGTTTGTCCTGGTAATTGAATTCTTTGTGTGTTGGACACCTCTTTATACAGTGCAGACATGGAAAAGCTTTCATCAAGAAAGCGTTCGAGAAAATTTGAACAACTTCATGTGGTCTACGATGTTTGTTTTTTCGTACTTGTCATCCTGTTGTAATCCCATTACGTATTGCTTTATGAACACTAGATTTCGTCAAGCGTTTCTCAATGCACTACGACGATGTCTGTGTTGCAAGACGCCTGATTTCACCTCCTACAGAATGAACACCAGTACGCGTCGTCTGACGTGGATTGACGCCCACAAGGCAGAAGAGACGGAGTTGTCATATACTGATAAGCCGAGAAATGGAACTGTCACACTCATCCAATAAAAAACAGAACCAATTTTGGTTTCATTTAGTTGCAACTTCTGATGCCTTTGTTATTTTATTTATCATTTTGTATACAATGTGTTTAGTGTCAGCTTGGTTTAAATTATTCATCAACTTAAAATGCCCGTCTTAGAATTAATGATATCCCCGTGATATATTGAAATACATTTTATATCTAATTACTTTTTTGTCCTTGATGCATGTCAATATCGCCTAGAGACGGTTGTATTCTTCCAGTCAAATGTTATAACATACCTTAAGCAGAAATACGTCAAAAGACTGTCGGAGTAATTGCACAAAACGTTGACAGGACTATATGAAAGAAAGAAACAGACGACTACCAATTCCATTCAAGATGTGATGTATGTGTATCTTGTGAACACAGAAACACAGATTTATGATCTTTTCTAGAACTTAGTCATTATAGGATAGTTGTCAAATAAATGGACTGCAGACTGGTACAAACTCAAGTACGAAATACGTTAGTAACGTATTCTGTATTGCAAATGAAAATGTGTGTTCCTAGCTAAATGAAGTGTGACTCAGAAAAAACCCTTTTCGTTTGGTTATTTTTCAATTCAGTAGAATTTATGTTATTGTTGTCATAACTCTTTATCTTAGTTTAATCAACATTTCGTAATGTACGCTCAAATTGATATATCGGATGGGTCCATTCGATTTTTAATCAACGGTGGAACGTTTAACCTCTCCAACTATCCCAATCCCAGTCATCGCTCTCCGACGCTTGCAATCTTTATTATAATTATTCAGGATTGTTTTTGTTTACCTAGTTTGACCTTGGTCTTTTTAACGTTAGAAGTGTTATAATTTATTGTCAACGTAAAATGATAGAGAACCAGAACTGAGTTCCTTTCTTTTGTGAAAGTCCAGCAAACTTGGTAAATAATGCTTATCTAAACATTAAATTATTTACGTTATACACACCAACACTATTTAACGTTGTGATTGTTTGAAAATAGCATACTGCCGTAGCTAAATAACCCCGAAGGACTGAATGAACTGCCATCTTACACGATCAAGGGTCAGATTAATTTGTTTTCCTGGTGTATGTTTAAAATATTAAATCTCTTCTCCTAAAAGGAACAGTCAAAACACTTCTTTCCTCAAAGAAATAGTGCCTCCAAACCAAACGATGTTAGATCTTTTTTTACTGACCTTTTGATATACTCTTTTAATTATGCTCTGAATTCTTATGGTCTTGTTCCACAGTTAAAAAGTTCTCACCATTTTTGGATTTCAGTCATCCTTAACAGGGTCAATTATCCGACATAGTAACACAACAACAATTTTGATACTGAATTAGAAATGCAGACTTGATTTTTAGCTGCGGCATCAAAGTAACGTCACTCACATATAAAATGAAAGAAAATAAAGCATCTGTTTTCCATAGGAAACTAATCAACTTATCAACAGTCAAGATAAAGGAACATTGATTGTAATTACGTTTAGTTCTATGCTTACAAATGACAGGATAACAATAAATCAGACACAGTACTTAATTCTCTGCAGTGAAAGGCAAAAGAAAAAATCCGCATATGTATACGAAAATAAATGTGCTTCTACATAACAGGTAAGAAAAAATGAAAACATTACGCAATAATTAGAATAGATCAAACAAAAAACTAATCACGCGAAATGCAATCTGAAGTAGTAACTAGGGTCGGAGCTGTTGTTTGTTGGATGTAAAGTGCTTTTTACACATTTTACATTCCATTCTAATTGCATTGAGCAATCGCTATGTCACAGAAAAAAGCCTTGGGTGATCAACTCTACGAAGATTTACAACAGCGATGTCATCACTTTAATGAGTTTTCGAAACTTAAAAAAAGAAGAATCCCATATAATTGCGTGCACAATCAGACTTGCATTGAAACTTCCATTCCATTTATGACAAGAGCAACATGTAGCATATCATTAGATCATCACATACTTAGAAACGACCTAAGTGTAACTGATATATATATGTATTAAATGTATAACAAATGAAACATGTTCAAAGTGCTCCATTTAAGTTAACGTGCTCGACAACTTTAAGACGTAAGTCATGAAGGTATGTTTTGAAAATAAAAGACTTAATCATTTTGCTGATATTGGACAGATATGTGAAACTCTACGAGTACGGATGTGTGGACATGTGGGCTTCTGTTTTTCTACGTCATTTTGTGGTCACCGATTCGGACAAGTGGGTTTCCTACGAATAAATCGGATTCTACAACAACACCAGACCACTTTCTCTCGAAGCATCTTGCAAACGGGAGTTATTTATATTAATTACACGTTAAGAATGAACTCGACGATAACACGAGGTTACCACAACGTTAAATGTACATTAACACCCTCATAATCGTGTATCGCAACGATTTAATTTACTTCCCAGTGGTTTGAGTAGGCTCATGCAAAGCGACCGTTCATTTATTACATTTAAACATAGACACAGCGATAAATTAATATATACAAATTCAAGAAAATGATATTTTGTGAGTACCATTGTGCCGAAAGGCTAAAGCAGCGATTAAAACCGAATTTTAACTTTTACGTGTTAGGGTAGCTTCACATACATGGTATAATACGCTCTGTTGTTAATACAAGTTATTAAACAAATGCTGGCACTGTTTCCTTTTTCCGTGAAGAAAATTGAAGAGTTGTAGGAAATGCGTGTTCATAAGTTTTTTCCATGCATTAAGGTCAAAATAAGATGAACACCGAACAATTTCATTGTTGAAATAGAATACCATTTCCAATTGAATTACGACCCAATACAATGCGAACGGTTACTGTTGAGAAAATAGTACTATGATGCCATATGTTTACGTAAACATGTTACCTTATACTTAAAATGTGACGTGTTATTTACTTTGTATAATCCGAAGAGATGGTTTTATATAAAACTAATATAGTGTTGTAAATAAATTATGATTTTTACTCGGAAAAAAACGTTGACATAGTATTCTGATTAATATGTGGTTTAAATGTGATTACCCCGATGTGTCATAATTATTGTGATTTATCATATCCGTCTTAATTCGTCGCCATCGTTATCCAAACAAAGGGTAAAACATATCGACACGCCGCACTTTATCTTGTAAAGCTCTCATATAATATTGCTGATGTTGTCTCAGACAGGTCACATCAGCCTTTCCACTATGATAGGTAGCTTCGGAAGTCAAGTTAGCTAATCTAAATACGTTTTCATACACTTAGCTAAGAAAGTGAATGGTAGGAGATTTTAAAGACAACGTTATGAATAACAAGAGTCATCACAGGAACGTGACAAAAATATCCAAAAGGTCACCTTGATGGAGATGGTGGATGATCATACATCTTGCCGATTTTATACACAATTTAACCGGTCAGTAAAACATAAAATTATATGTGTGGGACGGTGGCTATTTTAATGGTGATTGCAATTTTAAAAGCTTTCAAAATATGTTGTAGGTCGGAGAAAGTAGCTCACATTTTAGGTAAAGCACTTTCAATTGGTCTTACATACACATAAAATAGCTCACTCTGATACTCTGCGTCAGCCTTCTGAGTGTATATCATCGAAGCAGCTGTGCGTCTGTTCCTTGAAAGCGTTTTGACTCATTTTAAACATTAAATGATTCATTTCTACACATCATTGCGCACAATTCAAGTTCTTGTTGACAAATTCTCACCAAATATTGACATTTTGCATGCTTGTAGGGATGGAGACGACTCTTTTTTTTAAAAAAAGAGTAGGCATAAGTTGTTAAACCCAGGAAAAGGAATATTTTAAAAATGATAATTTGCCATAAATGGTGAAATGCAATATATTCTTGCAAAAAATGTCACTTTTTAAACAAAGTTGTTTGGACCATTTAGGTTATATACTACATATTAATTTTCCAATACATTGCCAAAAGTGAGATTGGAAAAAATGTCATTTGTTGGGCTTCACGTATATGACAAATGTACACTTCCCTAAAATTTAGTACAAACCCGATTGATTAAAAAAATATACACAGGAAGTCGCGTTTTCCTAAACTTTGAAGTTAAGCACCGTTAATATTTCAAGGAATCCATGCTGTATCAAGCCGGAAAAAAGTTAAGTTGTGGTCCTGCAAAATGTGTCGAATCTCTGAGATATTTACAAAAGATTTCTCCCTAGATGCAGGCATTGAACTGAATTCAAAGCAAAAAAACAACATTATGTTATGTGCATCACTCAGACCTAAAACTATATCATTCTGAAGTAGCATTACAAATCTGAAATATAGACAAGGCATCCTTGGCCACACCCTGTACTTATCATTCAGTCTTTTGTGACGCCTGGCTTTTTAATACGGCCATCAGTTCTGTAATGGATCCTTATAACTCATTATAAAGACATAATTTACTCAAATATTATGATTGATCCGCTAATAATAGTGAAAGAATTGACCTGTATATGTGGCTGGGCTGTATACTGAAGCCGTTACAGTATTCATATTCATATGGCTGTATTGGACATACACTGGCTGATAGTTGTATTTTAATGAAATTATCATATATCTTAATTCTACATTGTTTTCAAGTTGATGTGTGCTTTGATGAAACTTATAGTTTTCAATTTAGTAATTATTGATAAATTATGGGACAAGTGTGAGGTTATCGACATGATTAATAGTTTACACTCGGATTCCTGTGAACTGATGTTTTATTGACAGTTTCAAGGCTGTTATCCCATTATTAAACGGTGAAGAAAAATAATGATGAGTGGAAGTTTTGTTTTTGGTGTATGTATTGATGTTTGTGTTATTGATATGGTTGAGTCATTTGGGCCCTTTCCTTGTGTCCCTAAACATAGTTTATGGTTTAAATTTTTGACAACTGCGATTGTCCGTTGTTATTCAGTTTATTATTAATATCACACCGAGCTTTCATCCTGTGTGATTTCAAGCGAGTGACGCATATGCCCCGTGTTCCCGGTAATTATACACTTTGAGGTACCTATAGTAAAAGTTAACAATTAAATAATTGCTTAACAATTTAATTAAACAATTTTCTGTTAATCCGACAGGTGTATGGGTCATGGCACACTGTTTCACACTAGATTCTATATCGTTGAAGCGATATTTCGCCAAATTCCGGCCCCTGCATTTCAGACGATGGCTGACTCTATCTTACATCTACGAATTTATCGCTAGTTGCTATCGTTATTCCTATTGCCATCTCTAACACGTATGTCAAGCTTGGTTTAAACAGACACGTATGTTGCAAGATTTAGCAGCATGAGCGCTTTGAGAGGGCATACACTGTATTCCCTGATGACATTATGTTGTTTATCTTATTGTGTCCAAAGGCGGGTTCCCTCTCAAGAATAGTTGCTATCTTATGCGCTGGAATTTACAGAGACAACAATGAAGGTTTGTATAAAAATAGAATGCCCTTTGTCACATACATACAATAATTGCTCGCAAAGTAAGACTTTAATTCAAGAGAATATCATCTTTCAAAAATGTCCCCGAAGTATTTTCGAATGAGTTAGGTAAGATACAAGCAATTAATTTGCAAACTTATATGCTTGGATAGTCTTTCTTCATATAAGGTCAGGCGCGTTTTAATTACTTCCAGGTTTAATATGGTCTTTCTTGGTTTTCCTGAAGAAAGTTCATTCACAAAAAAGTATCATTAAATATGGAAACAACTATTCTATGTGGCAAACAAACCGGGGATAAGAACTACTTTTCCATCCAAATGAATGAAATAAGTCCATGCACTAGCGAGGAATTGACTCAGAGACGAAAGCTCGACCAAACAAGAATTATCCGTCAAATTAATCTAGAAAAAAAGAACAAAGCTAAGCTCCACATTGTCAGAATGTCGTTTGTCCTGGTAATGGATTTTTTTGCGAGTCGGACACCTCTTTATAAATTGAAGACACGGAAAAGCTTTCAACAAGAAAGCGTTAAAGATAATTTGAACAAATTCATGTGGTCTACGAGGTTTTTTTTTCGTACTCGTCAATTTGTTGTAATTCCATCATGTATTGCTTTATGAACACTAGATTTCATCAAGCCTTTATCAGGGGCCGTATTCAATAAGCATCTTAGTGAATATTTTCAACTTAGTGAGAATTTCGAAATTTTCGACATCGATTATTTTGAAAATTACTACTTTTCATCATATTTATTCATATGCATACATTGGTTAGACCATTTTCTTATCAAAATTTTGGCGTACAAACATTGTTCGTTTTCTTAAATTTCAAATTAGAAAGAAGGCAATTTTTCACTAAGTTGAAAATTGGTACTAAGATGCCCATTGAATACGACCCCAGTGCTCTGCGACGATGTCTGTGTTGCAAGACGTCTGATTTCTCTCCTACAGAACGGACAACAGTACGCGCCGTTTGAGGTTTATGGACGCCAACAAGGCAAATGAAACGGAGTTGTCACAGATAAGAGGAGAAATAGAACTGATATGTAGTTTGTTAGACTTCCATTACACAAAGTACCAACCAATGTGTACAGTTTGACGAAGATATTTATCTTAGATGTTAAATAAGCCGGAAAACCAGATACCAACCTCATACTTGTCCGACCATTTTACCCTTATCATAGTATTATTATATCAACGTAAAAAAAAAATAGGAATAAAATTATACCATTTTTGTTATTTATTTGATAGTTCAAATGTCTTTGTAATACACTAAATCATTTTTTATACAACGTATTTAGTGTCTTTTTGGTTTAAATTATTCATCAACTTAAATTAAAATGCCATCTCAGAGTAAGTGATACACCCGCGGGTTTTGAAATAAATTTTGTACCTAATTACTTTTTTGTTGGATGCATGCTTAAATCGCCTATGGATGCTAATTATAAAGTCAGACAAGAAAAGCACGTATTTAAATTATCCAAATCTATAACAAAATCTCTCAAAGAAAATATCTTTCATTACATGAAGTGATTAGATTATATCACTCATCCTCATATTTTATATTTTGCATATTATTTCTTTAACGTATGACAAATTATTCATATTGATATATTGCCATCGCATGTATCAAATCTGTATTATTTGACATTTTGAATTCACGATATAAAAATGTATTTATATTATAAGACTACGTACCGTGTGGGTGTACGTTAAATACAATAATGATCTGTTATATTCTGTAATGTTCTATTTTTTATATATTTTTCAACACTCAAAGTTAATTCCATACCTTGTATAGAAAAGTTATTGGATACAAAAATGACAACCTATATGAAAGTCTATGAACAAAAAAACGGGAATAACAATGCCATTCGTGCACGGACACTGACAAATTTATGATCATTTCCAGAACTCATATACATTATAGGATAATTTTCAAATAAACGTGTTGCATATTGGTACAAATACAAGTACAAATACCCGTGAGTAAAGTATTCTATATTGTCAATACAAATATGTGGTCTAAGTTAAATGCAAATGCACTTGTTTTAGATTCCCATTAGTGATATATAATTAGCTGAAACAGATGCTAGTGAAACCAATGTTAATTCAATTAAATATTAGAAACAATTTAAGTGCGAAAAAGATTTTTTCTTAGATCTGTGTGACCATGTTGTTATGTTGTTAATGAACAAATGGTCTACATGGCAAGCAGTTTACAAATAACATTCATTCAATCAGGATTTGGGACATTTAATCTCCAAAATATTCCGACATTATTATTAATATAACGTTGTGATTGTTCGAACACAGAATGGGTGACACTAAAGGTATGCATGCACTGGCAACATGCATTTTCAATGGTCAGATGTTGTTGTTCTTTTGCAGCCAATTGCATAAGGTAAGAGATGTTGTTCAATGGCTACCCTTTGACCTCTTTGCAAACATAGATGATTTGAATGGCTAGTAGTTATCATTGTATAAATATTGACAAATCAATATCCTTTTGGCTTACTTTGACCAATCAAAAGACTAAACCAGTTTTTTATTACAAATGGCTGCTGAAGAAAAGAAGGACATGACACGGTCTTGGTCGTTGGAATTTATGCTGGACACTAATATGTTTTATATTTCATATTTTAAACATCGTCTTAAGAAAGCATTCTTTTTAAAGAAATCAACAGCGCTTAATGTTAGTTAAATACTACAAACATCAGGTTTTCGAAACGATTAACAAAACATTTGAGAAGATAAAGCAAACTTATGAAGTAAAATGTAACCTAGGCGAGTTCTTTGCTTGCAAGAGACAAAATAACAGTAAAGTAAATCAGATACACTTGTATTTGCTGTGAAGAGAAAAAGGAAAAACAACCCCATTATGTATAAGTATATTATTCGGTTTCAACAATAACAGTTCACGACAAATGAATACATTACGTTAGATCTTTATATATCAAACGGACCAACAAACCACGTGAAATGAATTGAAATGTAAAGTAGTAACTAAGGTCGAAGCTTTCATTATTTTAAATTGGATGTGAAGTAGTTTAACACATTTTACATTGGTTCCGCATTAAAGAACCGTACTTTCTCATGGAAAAGACGCCTTGGGAGAACAATTATACGAAGATTTACAATAGCGATGTGCTCATGCAAATGGGTTTTCGACACTTATACAGTGTTTTAATTAAACAATAGCACTTTTTGGACTAACATCCCAATATGATGTCGTGCACAAGCAACTTAAATTGATCAATCATTGTATTATTTTCGCATAAGTTACATTTTTAAATAACACAATAATGATGCTACCTTTATGAAATAATATTTTAAAAAGGGGATAATAAGACCAAACTTTTAATATGACTTTAAATTTATTTGTTTCTTAAATATTATAACGCCTATATGAAAATGCTCTCGGTGGTAATCAATTCTATAATATTTAAACTTTGCATTTGGTAACTTCAAAAGGAAACTTTACCAGTAGCATAATTTGATTCAATGATAGATAGTTTACCTGAACGCCTAAGTACGATTTTAGAGATGTTATGTGACACAACGCCTCGGCCGCACGCTGTTCTAACCCGCTTTAGTAAATCGTCAAAGTTAGACTTAAACTTAACTTCATAGCAAAATATTTAATTTTTAAAACAGTTTGATCGAAACTGTCAACGCGATATTAAAAACGTCGTTTTCAACTGGGTAAACGGCGTTGCGCTTGTTATAAGTGAAACTAACTATGTATTTTGCTACATAGCGGTTCACGCAGAATAAACGTTAGCTTTTACTTTATGCAAGTACATAAACATCTGAAGTATTTTTATAGTCGGGTTGTTTACCAGATATCCATGGCTGATGTGGACAAATAAATATATAATACAATATTTTCAGATGATTCAATTCAGATGTAATACAAAATTAAACAATTAACCAAAACAAAGCAAAGATATCGAGTAAACATGTACACTAACTACATAAGTTAGGTCAATCAAAATATTTCATATTGATATCGTTCGATTTGAACATATTTTGGGGTTATTTATTCCTGACAATTTCAGTGTGTTTTAATAATAATAATGCACATTTGTGCAATTATCACTGTTCATACAAAACTATTCATAGAGACATTTGAGGGACATGAAATGATGTGTTAAGGCCAAAACCGTGTTATCGACGGTACATCACCATAATAGTATGCCTTGTCTTGATTGTATGTTTTTAATATAAAGACTCATTTCACTGCTTTTGAAAATAGCAAAATATCCAACAGCATGCTTAATTTTAACACAATCATTTACTTTCCATCCCAATATGCATCTGCTTCTGCAAAGGCTTGATTAATAGAAACACACTGGAGCAGGCCGGTATACTTAATGTTTAAATAAAGTCATTTAATGTCACAATTTGAAATCGAAATTAAATTGATCTCATACCGAACACTTACATTTACTTTGCTGCATGAGGTTATCCCAATAAAGATTTACTTTCAGTTACGATAAGAACAAATAAGATAGATAATCTTGATTTTAAGTCGGTTATTATAAACATAATAACACTAGCTAACAGCTGTTTTCCGAGAAAACATAAACTATGCAGTAACAAGGAAACAAATGGTCTAAACGCGAAATGAGTGAATTAAAATACATGACATATTATACGAAAATGCAAGGATCTATAACTTTTATGTAATATGCATAGCTTAAAAAGATACATATATGTGGGTAAAATATAATAGAAAACGTATACATATTGCGTATAAAGAAATATACGGATATACACATGAACGTCAAACTAAATAAGGTATAAAGTATACTTTAAAAATGAACTATACTAGGCATACGAATCACGGAGGAAATACATAAACAAGCTGTTAGAACTACAAGTAATTGTGGTATTTATGCTCTTATAATTAACATAGATATGCCAGAAAACTAATAAAATGGTTGGAACTATGGATTAAGCCAAGGCATACACACGGGGTAATACAAAACGGTGGTTAAAAACTATATACACATAGAACATCTGCATTTGTAGCTACTGCAGGTATGAATCAGGCGTTTGAACTATTTGACATGTTTCGTTTGGAAGACGGTTCCATACCTGGACGGCTTCAAACCAAAAACTGTTCTTACCGTAGGTATCTGTATTAACGCATGTTACTGTTTCTGCAAGTCTAAAGAGTAATTAATAGATTTTACAGAAACAAGTACAAACATTTACAGGAGAAATATTTTGTAAAACGTATGAAAACTTCAGCAGCAAGTTTCCTCAGGGGACCTGAATGTAGGATTGGCATATTTGACCTTTCTTATAGATCTTTATAACCAGAACTGTGATAATTAAGACAAGCTTCAATACTCTGAACCGTTTTGTTTACTTTTATCAGTGTTCTGATTACAAAAATGCTAAACTAAAGGGCAATAGTTTAAACTGGAGCGGACAAAACATTTGTAAATGAATGTTTTTGTACCTTGTTTAAGGTTTTTCTTGACAATCTTGACAACACATCTACTTCTCTTGCTGAATTCTTAAAAATATTTGCAACATGAACATCGAAATAAACAATGAGTCAATCTCTACACCTAAAAAGAATAACAATATCTTCACAGATATATTTATGTATTCACAATTTATTCTTAGAAATTCATTTTATATACAATAGATTTTTTAATACATATATATTGAAATGTATCAAGATTTGCTTGCACAAGAATCTTGAAACCACTTAATTAAAATAGCACTATCAGGTTATAAAATGTCTTTTAGATTTGTCTTGTCGGTATCTCAATCAGACATAGTATTGTCATCTGCATAGCTGTAAATGCTTGCTTCACGGATGAAATATAATATATCAATTATGAAGATATTAAATATCAATGGGCTTAGTCTGGATCCCTGTGGAACACATTTTATAATATTCATCCATTAACTATGAAAATCACCCATTTTTACCTTTTGCTTGCGGTTTGATAGATAATCGTGTATGATATTATAAGCTTGATCATAGATCATCGTAGGCTTTAAGTTTTAGAACAATTAGGTAGTGGGGGAAGCAGTTGAAGGCCTTGGACTGATGAGTGAGCTTCAGGTCAATATAAGTTTTATTGATACACATTTAACTGACATATACAGTTGAATACACATGAGAAATAAAGAACACTGTCAAGTGTTGGTCTCTAAGCTGTACCTACTTTACGAAAATCAAATGTTAAGGATCAAACGTTGTAGAAAGCAATCAAGTGAACTGGAGATTGCAAATATATAGTTAATTAACATTTAAAAGCTTTACAATTATACATTATCACATTGCAAACTGAGCTTATTTAACAATAATACGTTATGTAGGGACATATCTCGTATATATAACATGTATTTAGTAAACTAGATAAAGTACTTTTTGAAGACAAAGCCAGTTGACGAATCACTAGCTATATGGCCCCAAGTTCACGAATGTCACTCTGCATCATTGTGCAGATCCAATTTGTGCTTTCTGAATGGTACATTTAGTGGAAAACATGGGTTAAAATTTGTAACAATATATTAATATCATAATAAGTACCGACGGTCATCAATAAAGATCTCGTATGAATCAATTGCTCCTCATTCTGCCACATACTGCGAGTGAACGAAAACTATAGTATAAAGAGCTCGGCATGATAAGACTTACATGGTGATTTTAATGTTCTTTATGAAAGGATTTCCCCACAATTTTGTTTTATTTTAGAGAGTCATTAACCTGATGAAAATGGTGAGTCTAGAAGTCGGTGATTTGAAATGAAATGCCATCATGCGAACCTGCAAAGGTATTCGTTTATTGAATATGAACGTTTTTGAACAAGTCCTGGTTAAGTTTAGTCTAACTAAAGGTGATTGCGGCTGACATTTACGATTTGGTTACGCACTTGCAATGAATGCTCTGCGTCGCAACAGGAATAAAACAAGATATGTCTGTCGAACATTATGACCCCCCCCCCCCCCTCTGAGCGCCATGTTGTCAGGATTATTTTGACAAATGAATTAAATATTCATGGACCGAAATGACAGCTGATTTGTCATTGACATTGGACGCCTTTGAGGCAGTCTAACGATTATGACCATTCAAAGTGTGAAGTAGGTGCAGTTTTCAATCATATTCAGATGATGACTGATATTTTCGAATAAAAATGTATCCTCTTACCAGCAGGTAATAAGCAAACATGACGAAATTTTAATGATGAATATGAATTATGGCCATGTCCTTTGACTTTATGACCTAAAATCCATAGGAGTCATTAACTGGTCACCCAAAACCTAAATGTCAAGTTTGAGGGCCATGGCTGCAGGCATTGTCAAGTTATCACACAGACAAGATTTTACTTTCAAGGTCGCTGTGAAGTTTGAGCTTTGACCTGATGACCCTTAAATTCAAAAGGGGCACTACAGGTAAGGCCCAGCTTCAAAGTCAAGTTTGATGATTATAGGTCGAGTCATTGTTGAGATATCACTGGGAGAAGCTTTGTTAACCGTTTCGTGTTAAAGGTACTGTGAAGTTTGAGCTTTGACCTGATAATCCTTAAATCAATAGGGATCATCTACTCGTCAGGCCCAACCATCATGTCAAGTTTGATGACCATAGGTCAAACAGTTGTCGAGTTTGCGTTCAAGGTCTCTGTGACCTTGACGACTGACCCGGTGATCCTTAAATCAATAAGGGTCATCTACTGGTCAGGCCCAACCTCCAAGTCAAGTTTGAGGGTCATTGATGCAGGCATTGTCGAGTTATCACTCGTACAACTTTTTATCATCCAAGATCACTATGACCTTGACCTTTGGCCCGATGACCCCCCGAAAAAGGGGGTCATCTACTGGTCAGGCCCAAGTCAAGTTTGAGGGCCATGGATGCAAGCACTATTGAGTTATCACTCGGACAACCTTTTATCATTCATGGTCACTTCGTCCTTGACATTTGGCTCAATGACCCCTAAACTCAATTTAAAAAATAGAGGTCATCTACTGGTCAGGCCCAACATTCATGTCAAGTCTGATGACCATACGTCTAGGAATTGTTGAGTTACCACTCGGATAAGCTTTGGTTTGCCGACGGACCGACCGACCGACCGACATGTGCAAAGCAATATACCCCTCTTCTTCGAAGGGGGGGGGGGAGGCATTAAAATACAATGTGAGAGGCAAATACCCTCCCCGAACAATAAGATTAGCCACTATCAGTCACATTTTTAATGAATAATAAGGACACCACACACAAGAATGACGCACGTCTGTTGCAGTAATACGTATTGGGGATAACGGTCATGGGTACTCAAACGACATTACAAGTGTGTTTAACCGGTATATGAGACCACAATCTCACACTTATCCAATCGTAAAATGAAAACATTGCCAACATTTGTGTTCATTTCAACCATTTGATGCATTTTCAATTCCCTTTATCATTTTGTCTATAATGCATTTAGTGTCTGCATGGTTTAAATTATGCATAGACGTTTATAAAAAGCCCCGTCTCAGAATTAATGATATCCCCGCGCAATATTACACGCGATCTTGTATCAAATTACTTTTTTGTCTTAAATGAATGCCAAAATCGCTTAGAGAGGGTTATTTTTTAACATTCCAAGGTGATTACATACCTTTTACATTTGAATGTTACCAAACGTTATTAAATAATTGAATACACACTTGACAGACTAATATAAAAGAAAGAAACAGGGGACTAGCATCGCATTTAGGATATGATTTGCATGTATGTGCATATTGTAAACTCAATAACGGATTAATTATGATTTCTTCTAGAAAAGATGCATTATAGGGTAGTTGTCAAATAAAAGGGTTGCAGGCTGATTCATAATCAAGTTTAAAACGCGTCAGTGACGTATTCAACGATGGAGAACACACGTGACTTAATGATCAAGTAAACACAAACAATGTGAACAATAAGTCTCGATTCAGGTAGCTTTTTTCAAAGATAACTTTCTTAACACTGGCAGAATTTTGGTCATATAAAGACCATACACCTCACAAAGCAGAGCGCTTACCATGGTTATATAATACTTTCTCTAGAATCCTAATATGTTTTTGAAAATCTTGACCAACTTTTTTCTTGGAGTTGAAAATTACTGCAAATTACACACGGCTCCTGATAAATATATCACTAAAATTTGGATAAGCCATAAATAGTTCATACGATAATCATATGTTTAATGCATTTTGTATGCTTCAGTGGCTATGGCTTTATTTGGTTTATGTTATTTCAAAGGGAATCGTAAGTAAAAACGAAGTTGTTAAGGTACATGGACATTTAAGATTTGATTAAGGACACGGACTTTTTACAACCTTCAGTGTAGATCTTTATTTTTCCACTGACGGTTGCTAAAAGGCTTATTATAAATATATTACTATTCTATAAAACTCGTTATTGGTCTCATTTGAAGCGGACGCATTGTAATGAGTGTCAATAAAATAATTTGTCATTTGTTTTTATATTTTCTGTACAATTTAGCGTACATCAAGGGTACTAAAGTCAGACTGCCCCCATCACGACATCAACCTTTTAAATGCTCATGAGCTAACGACGGAATCATTGACTTTCGGTCGTCAGACGATCCAATCTTAGATCGACACCGAAAGTTTAATATACATTGCATTTCACAGAAATCAAAATTCAAAAAACAGCTAGTGACAAAACAATGCTAGATTGAATTAAATTATCTAGGTTTGCGAGTAAGAATTTTAATAAAAACGTGGAATTATTCAGCGAAAAGTAAATACTCATACATCTTAATGTTATGCAATAAAAAGATAGTAACAATATCTAAGAAACGCATATTCTACGACTCTTAAATTTGGAGAAATTGCAGTGAAACATTGAGTTGCACAGATTGCGTCATTGCATTAAATCATACAATTTTAAACCATTGTTAATTAATTTATGGATGCAAATTATGAAGGTTGTAACGTTTCCCTCATAATAATCAACATGACCAGTGCGCCATGTATTTACTAAGCTACACGGGAGTTTTCAAGCCAGTGTGTTTGTAATGATTGGGGAACAGCTTCTTCACATTATAGGCAGAAACTCGATAAATTTCTAAATTATTACAAATAACGATATGGAATATGTCCATTTGTTTATCATTACCGACACTGTCTATTTGAGCCGGGCACACCAATACTATCCTTAATATAATTTTCTTAAATTATATGAAGTCGAATATAAATAAACGGGCTGGACGTTCTGCCATCTAACACTTTCAACCTTCAGACTATTTTGTTTTACTGAATTTATATATAAATCAAAATGTCAGGGACGTGGTCGGGGAAATAAATCAATGTTCCTCGGTCATTATTTTGTTTTATAAATTTAAAACATCTTCTTCAGACAGCAACAGTTCAACAGAAAACACTTAACTTGTCAAAATAAATAGTGCCTATTACCTAAACCATGTTAGACTATTGTAATCTACGTACCTTTTGGTATGCTTTTATAAACATGCTCTGAATTCTTAAGATCTCATTCTTCTGACAGTTACATACTTTTCACAATTTTCAGATTTCAGTCATCCATTAAAGGTTCATTTATCCGACATGTTAATCAAACGACAATGTTAAGGCTGAGTGAGACATGTAGACTTGTATGTTAATATTACTGATTTTGTGATACGTGCTTACTTTTCGTGCTATAACACATAAAAACATGAACATGTACAATGGTTTTAATGTACGATGATTTTATCACTTCGTAATTAAAGTTATGTAACTTGCATATAAGTACAAATGTTAAATGCATGGAAATAAAACATCCATATTTCATTGGAAACTAGTCAACAGAACAAAGGAAAAGATAAAGCAACACATATCACGTAAATTGTAATTTAGTCGAGTGCTAACAACATGATAACATTAATTCAGACACAATACTTTTTTCTCCGAAGTGAAAGACAAAAAAACAACACATATGCATAAGTATATAAATAGGTTTCTACATTAACTGTTAATGACAATGAAAATATTACGTTAAATTCAAAATAGATCAAACGAATCACACACAATGGAACCTGAAGTAATAAGTAGTGTCAAAGCTGTCATTAACTTGATATACATTGCTTTGAACACGTTAAACATTCTAACTGCATTGAACAATCGTTATTCCTCAGAAAAAAATGCCTTGGAAGAACAATTATACGAAGATTTACAACAGCGAGGTTATCACTTAAATGAGTTTTCGACACTTAAAAAGAGTTTTTCGACACTTAAAAAGAGTTTTTCGACACTTAAAAAGAGTTTTAATTAAACAATATCATTTCAAGGACTAACGATCCACTATAATTGCGTGCACAAGCAGACTTGTATTGCAAAACTTCCATTCCTCTTTTGACGAGGCAACATGCTGCATATTATATATATATATATTATATTTTAACAAAGTAACGCCTAAGTTTAAATTCGTGTATTAAATGTAGTACAAAATGACCATGTTCTACAGTGCTCAAGTGCTACATACATGGACCGTGCTAGACAACTGTTTTAGAAGTATGTCAAGAAGGTATGTGTTAACGGTAGAAGTCTTAATCGTTTCGCCGATATAATATAAAGGTTGTGAACCACTACGAATACGTCTTTGTATCGTATTCTGTCAGTGCAATAAGTCATCCACCTATGTATATATGTACCGCATGTGTGATATGTTTGTGGTTACCAAGTTGGACAATCGGATTTCCTCAAGGCACACCGGTTTCCCCCACAAAAAAAAAGACCACAAAAAATCCCACACTTTCGAGTAAAATCCTGTCAACGGCAGTGATTAATACAATGTTAAATCACTAGTTGCACAAATGTTGTAAAATAAATGAGTTCAATCTTAACTTGGTAAGTGTACATTGCACACGTTAAGAATGAAATCTACGATAGCATGAGGTAGCACGAGGTAAGGGATTTATTTTCGGTTTGGTTTCAGCGAGCCTACAACATAGGTTAAACGTGAAACTTTGCACAAGCCTTTTAAACTCAACTGCTACTTTAACATGTACGTGTTACTACACGTACCAGTACACACACAAGTAAACGTACATTAGGACACGTGCACAATCGTGTTTCGCAAAGATAAAAACTAATGTCCAAAAGTTTGAGAACACTTATGTAAAGTTACCTTTCAATTATGCCTTTTAAACTTGGTCACAACGATAATTTAAGGAAAATATTTTAACTGGTAAGAAGATTGTAACTGTGTATTTAGTACCTGAAAACGCAAATCAAATGTTTGTTGAGTGCTAAATGATTTACTGCGATCTACTAATATCTCTTAAGGTAGAAATGCCGTGTTTTCTGTACCTTTCTTTCAAATTGAACTCTGTGTCCTTCATGATAACAATTGTTTTTGACATCTATTTATCCTTTTTGGTGTATTAGAATCATTGGATTGATTGTGGAAAATATTTTTTGCGAGTAAGAGTGCACATTTAATATACAAGTTCACAAATGTTAGTATGTGTGTCAGTGAGCATACAAGTGAGAAGAGCAATAAACAACCGAACTTAAGTTGAACTGCAACCTTTACTTAAAGGGTTAGCTGCACAAACAAGTTCTTATACTCTTTTTTGACACTACAGGTTATGGAACAAATTCTGGAATTGTTGCTCTTTTCCTTGAATAAAGACTGGAAGAATTTTCTGAAATTCGTGGTTAAAGTTTTAACATGCATAATGTTATAATAACATTCAACATTGAAAAATATTAATCTTTGTTTGAACATATAACATGAAGTTTGTAACACATTTTCAATATTACCTACGCTACATTCCTATTAAGTTTGGAAAAATTGATTTGCAACATTTTGAAAGAGAAAAGTATGTACGAGGCAATAATAAGCCACTTCAAGATAGAAGGAATGTCAACTGGTCTGTTGGCCTTAACGTTCTTCATTGTTTGGAAACGCTAAATATTTCCTTAAAGTTCAACACAGCATCGACCTTTGACCAAATGACCTAAAAATCGATAGGGATCATTGGCTGTTGAAACCAAACCTGCCTACCAAGTTTGAGGTCTGTAGGCATAAGCGTTCTGTATTTATTGATCAGAAACGGATTTTCACCTATATGCCTCCATGGCTTTGACACTTAACCCCCATGACCTTAAAATCAATATAGTTCATCTGCTGATCATAACCAACATTCATTTCATTTACCACTACGCTGGAAGTATAATAAACTATAATACAACCATACAATTAAAACGCATGCAGGAAATTATTAGTTTATTCTTGTCGTTTGTTCTTGGTAGTCAAAACTACAATGCAGTTGTTCCAGTGTATGGTATAGTTGTGATACGTGCACATCATACGCAGGAGAAGGCGTATTATACTTCTGGGCGATTTGTATACACAATGGTGCCGATCAGTCATTGTCATTAAATTATATCCGACAGACGATGGCTATTTTCATGGTAATTGCAATTCCGAAAGCTTTCAGAATATGAGGAAGGTCGTAGGAACTAACTGTCCCTCAGTTTATAGCAATAATTGCGTTGTAAAGGCTCCATCGCGGAAATTAAATGCTTCACCCTATGTTTTGTTAAGCAACTGTACAATATAAACTAATATAGTATTCTGTGACGTTTCTCTAATTTATGCGGCGTTTAAGTTGTCTGTTATGGCTCCTTATAACTGTTTCCGGACACCATTTACGCAAAGATAATGATTGAATCGACCAGTCTCGGCAGCAATGAAAAGTGAGACAATGTCAAAGCTTCTTAGCACCTGGGTTATTTAGACGTATTGGATGATCCAGACAGATCTAAAACTATAAATAAAGAAGAACGTACGAAGTACAGGTCGACTTTTAATAGATGTGAAACAAGTACATGAAGCATACGGAAAATAAAATAGAGATCAGATGATTCCTTTAAATAGGTGAAATGGTCAACTTTAAGTTAATTGTCACCTATTTCGGAGGATATTGTGCATCTCTTTCAACTTGTTTTTCCTTTGCATTCATATATTTAAAAATGGAAAACACACATTCAGTAACTTATTGCGGGTATTTTAGCGTAAAAACAATTCAGATCGTTTAGGCAATGTCTTGGAAATCACTGATTGAAAATACTCTGCTTTCTGCAAACACGCAAGTGGTTTCAAGCATTACCATTTTCTCATTATGTTTACACTATTGGTTCAATTAAGGTAACTTCCATTGTCATTTTATAATGGAGAAGTATTGTGTTCATCAAGAAATATGGCACATTTACGTCAATAAAATGTACCTTTGACATTGAGTTTAACAGACTTGCCTCATCTTATGATTATTTTGAATTTCTAATTTTTATACAATAATCCGTGAATGCAGCTTTTGAGACTGCATTCCAATAACTCGCACTTCACTGGTTCGTTTTACCTTTTCCAAATTCATTTATTTTTATTTTTGATGATCTTAAAATTTATTTTAATTTCAAGTTACAAAACATTTAATAATCTGTTCGAAATTGAAATCGCCATTAATATGCATTGAATGGCAACAAAGTTCCAAACAAATCAAACAGCGGTGTTATATCTGTGATAATTAATCCATTATAGAGCTTGAAAAAAATTGACAATGTGTTTATGTTTCAAATTTACGTGTTGTCTGAGACGGTTGTACGCCAAATTATTAAATCTAGATGATTCTTCGTGGTCAAGCCGGTAACAAAATATCGTTTTTCTTATCTATATGCACCTAGTAACGGTAAGAAATACACCAGTATATGTATACTAGTATTAATCATATAAAGCATGAAGCATTTATGAACGTTAAAGGTAATATTTTTTGTTTATACTCCATAGCTTCAAACTTCAGCTGCTGGATAGACACGATCCAATCGAGAGTAATTACAAAAAGTATTTTAAATGATATGTAATTCTTAAATCTGCTATTTTATTCAAGAATTCAATGCGTACATATTGGTTAAGTCATTATCTATATAAAACTAAATGTAGAATTGTAAAAGATGTTTCATTTTAAGTAGAATATTAAAGATGACAACCTTTATGGACTGGAAACCGTGTTTTAAATGTGAATCATATTGCTGCTGCTAAGAAAATGGTTGGAAGTCGGTGATGAATGGTTTAAAAAGATACATATAGAGTTGGTATTTCAGAAAGGAGTTAATATATCTTTCTCACTAAGGAAACTGAATCGAAAGGGTCATTCTTCTGATATATAATATAGGACGGTGGCATAATTGTATCTTAAAGATTTAAGTTCGTGTTATCTATTCCTATTTCATAGTCTCATATAGTGCTTTCGTGCAGATATATTGTACTAGAAAATTTCTTTGCAAAATTTGTCAGTGCCCTAAAGTAAGATGGAGGCCAAATCATAAAAAAGTAGGATTACAAAAATCGCTGCGGTTTACAATGAGCATATTCTTTCGCAACACAGCGAAGTGATTAGATGTAAATTTTCTAAATTTGATTGACCATATAATTTCATTGATCGACGCTCGTAGATCTACATTCTTCAAAAATGTATATTGCTACGAATCATGCTCGAGTATTTACGCTCTATGTCTAAATCCAATAAATCACATAACAACGCTGTGAATCATTTCATATTAAGGAGATTGCCTAACATTCTAAAAAGCCGATCATAAAGATGTAAACTATCAAGTTAACACGTTGAAATGTTTAACACATTATATTCTGTAGGTTGATCAGATTTCTGCCATTATCCGGGAAAGCTTGCAAGTTTACATGAGCGGATTAGGAACATTTTTGAGAAAGTTGTTTTTCAGCGCATACGTATTTGTCTATCAAATCATATCAGAGGCTCACCAACGACTCAATTACAATGAATATAACCTCCTTTCAATGATGTTCTGATTTGCTTTAGCGTATCAACGTAACTTTGACAGTATGGAACGCTTAAATGAAAAAACAACATTGCAAACTGGCATGTTTTGATTGCATGTCTACGAAATAGAATGGTCTAGGTTCCAATAAATAACACAATAGTGTATATAATTAGCTAGAGCACGTAATCGGCTGCCTTTTAAATTTGCAGCATTATTTTTAAACATCCTTGATATTCTCCACGAATTCTGCCCATCCCCTGCAATAACTATCATCATATTGGAGCGTATGGAAACGTATGGTCATCATGGCATATAAAGACATATTATTGATCAAACGCATATTAATTTAAACTTTCTAATATACAGTTGGGAGGTATTCAACATCTAATTGAACAAAGTTGACTTGAACTGTTTTTGCTATATAATTTTGGTTTCATTGCTCAGTCAAATATCCAGAAAATTTTAATTCATGTTAGTATTTGTAGAACATAGAAACGCTTTTCGTAATGCGTACCCGTTCTACAGACAGGTAGGGAGTTCAACCACCTCTGTGTTTGAAGATCACCTGGTACAAAATGTTAAACATTAATTTCTCATTGGTCAGAGACGTCCACAGTAGTTTTCCAAGTGAGTACAAAATATCGTAAAAAAGATACGATTGGACAATCACGTGAGAAACGTCCAAACTATCTGGGAACGAAACTTTCATTGAAACTTTCACTCGCACATGAAACTTAAGGTAACAAAAAAGACAAAAATTCACGTATTTTCCATGTGTTTCTGGTCCGGATTGAGTTAAAAAGTAGGAATACAAAAATTGCTCCCATAAACAATGGACATATACTTTCGAAATACAGCGAAGTGATTTGATACCATATTAATTGATTGATCTACTTTCGCACCTCTACCTTCTTCAAAAATGGATATTGCTACGAATCATGCTCGAGTATTATCGCTGTATGTCTAAATCCAATAAATCACGTTACAACGCTGTCACAGTAGATCATTTCATATTAAGGATATTGGTCTGCCAAATAGTCTCAACGAAAGTGCCGATTATAAAGAAGTGTACTACCAAGGTGACATAATGAAATATTATACAAAATATATTCTGTGGGTAAATTAGATTTCTGCCTTTATCCGGGAAAGTTAATATGAACGGGTTAGGAAAGTTCTTGAGGTTTATTTCAGCGCATACATATTTGTCTATCAAGTCATATCAGAGGCTAAAAACGACTCAATTTCACTCATTTTAAATAGAATATGACCCACTTCCAATGATGTTTTGATTTGATTTGACGTTTCAAGATAACATGGACAGTATGGAATGCAAAAATTTAAGCCGGCACATTGTAATCTGATATGCTTTGATTGCATGCTCCACGAAATGGAAATATCGAAGTTGCAAGAAATAACACGATGATATCATAAACATGGGAACGTCGTCAGCTGCCTTTTTATAGCACTATTTTTAACACTCTTTATATTTTCAACAAATTCTGCCCATCTTCTTAATATCAGTACCACCATCATTTTGGAGCGTATGGAAACGATAATATTAATGTTACTATGACATATAAAAACATATTATTGATCATATGTATAATAATTTATACTCTCTTATATACAGTGGGGAGGCAGTGAACATCTTATTGAACAATGTACCTTATAGATTTAAAATGTGTTCGCTATATAATTTTCATTAAATGATCAGTCAAATATCTAGAAAATATTAATTTATGTCAGCATTTGTAGAACATAGAAAAGTTTTTCGATATGCGTACCGGTTCAACAGACAGGGTGGGAGTTCAACCACCTATGTATTTGAAGATCACCAGGTAAAAAATGTTCAACATCAATTTCTCATTGACCAAGAAACGTCCAAAGTAGATTTCCAATAGAGTACACAATATCGTTAAAAGATACGGTTGGACAGTATGAAACAACCAAATTATCTGGGAGCGAAACTTTATGGCCAGAAACAGCTATTTTCCGTGTTCAAATACATTCTTTGTGAAGGTCAAAATCCAATTCCAGATATTGCCAGCATATCATTTTGTCCAATTTTAAAACGTTTGCATTATAAACATTAAGTTCTGCTCACAGTTTTTGTCAGTGAGATAGAACTCTTTTTACAGCAGCGGGTTCAGGCTGTTGTCAAACATAGAGTACACTTGCACCTCTTCTTTTACTGCAAAACTGTAGTACTCACTTATCTATGGTATGTATCGAAGTATCACATTGAACAATTGAGATTCGATACGGTTTTCTCTAAATATGTATTAACACTGATGTCTAGTGAATCTAATACATCGTTTATCATAAATGCTGCCCTATCATAAACCCTTATACCACTGATAGACAGCTTCAAAGACAAGACGAAAACTACTCGGATGTTAGCTTGGTTTCTGTCGTGTATCATCAATCTGACTTAACAAAATACAATAATTCACGTATTTTCCATGTTGTCCTAGTGCGGATTAAGCAATCCGACTCAAGCAAATGATATCGCAACCAGAAACACATGTATGATACATTTTCTTGCATACTAATATTTTCAAAATAAATTAAAATCGAGGAAACCGTTTTTTGTACTTGTTAGTAAAGAGCGGGTGCATCTTTGTTAACATACGTCATAACGCACAATCGGTTGAAGATAGAGTTGACTTTTTAAGAGTTCCTGAGCTCATTGCATGTGTTTTTATAATTTTCATTGATACCAAAGAATAAGTTACTTGATCTTTGTTAAAGTCCCAGTATCTAAATTACATACATTTATTTTCAATTAGCTCGTTGAAAATAACTCATCTTCCATGCAGATTGGGGGAATGATTTTGCCAATTGTCATGTGCAAGAGTACATAGATAAATCAGTAGATTAAAGCCAATGAAATCGACAAACGGCCTCCAATATGTACTAAGCTTAACAATGACGTCATTAATTGGTGCCTCGCCTTCAAAAAACGTGTTTTAAACAGGTTAGAATATAACATGTCAACTGTTATTGACTTAGAAACACTCGCTCTCATCGTTTACCTAACATTCTCTTACCTTCGTCATCATTAAGAATTAACACAATATGTTACAATAACTACCTCAACTAATCTCGATAAACGTCAAAATAACTAACAGGCTAATTCTAAGTAAGTTTTTTTCTCAACAGACACAATGAGAATGTCTCACGTGCTTTTAAGGCGGTCACTATTTATACCGCATCTGACATTACTATTATGTCTACCTGGTGGAACATCCGTACCAATTTAACACAGTATTTCAATATATCAAGTACCGAGATGCGTTCGTGACATAACACGGTAAAGGCGCCTTTAATGTGCAACTAATTGTATATAAAACGGTCGCAATGAATTGCTTTCTCATATCTTTGGGCTAGAATGGACTATTAAGACGTTGTTTCTCAATGCATTACCGCTTTTAGCGTTGCTAAACTAAAATATTAGTGTGACCGAACGACAAAAGGGAAATCGCAGACAAAAAACATGGTTGTAGTGGTAGCTAGCTCCTTGTGAGCGAGTTGATATGGTATATATTAACTCGCTCACAAGGAGCCATAATAAGCTAAAGGGCATTCGAACCTTTATTGAATACTTTGGTAGCATTACGTCATAATCTCAACCAACCAATCATACTTCAGCCTTTTTCTTCTGTATCGCTTTACTAACGCTTTTCAAAATGATGGACTTCAAAGGACAATATTTGAGCATATAACAACATTTGTTAAAGCATTTAAGTTGTCGGTAATTAGTTTTAAGACGCTTCGTGATTTGCCCCAGTTTATTTCGTAATATTTTTTATTTGTTCATTTTACAAACCATAAATTAATTTATTTATAGGGACTATTCAAGATGGTTCCAAAATCGGTATATATTGTGTTTTTCAAAACAAGCCTAAATTGTCAATACGAACTAAGATGTGGACTATAATGTATCATTTCACATGAGTTAAAGAATTTAAGCAACACTCATGCATAGAAAATGTACGCATATGTTTAAACATGCAAGATGGTAAAAACATTACACAGAAAAATATGTTAAAATAGTATACAATTTTTAAATGATTTACACCCTTATACAATGCAAAAAGTTACTGTTGAGAAAAGTGTTACTAAAATGCCAAATGATAACATTTATAAGTTACCTCAGAATTCGTAACGTGACATGTGGTTGTATTGGCATTGTTAACATAAATGGTGTTAAACTTAGCACACAACGTCACTATTATATTCATATTATAACGTGGTTTGAAGATCACTGAGATTACTCCGACGTCTCAAATAAGATGTATCACAACTAATACAATTGTTTTTATTTACCGAAAAGGATGAATAAATTTCGATGACAAGGGTTCTTATAAAGGATACCGTGTTTATTTTTAAAAAAGGTTTTTCTACCTTATGAGGCTAGAGTTGACCACTATAAATCTTTTAGCACCATCTCACCAGTCATTTAATTTATGTTCGTTCTAAGCATCTAAATACACGTTTACAATCTGTTATCGGTAATTAATATTTTCCATAAATGCATTATTAAGTTAGAAGTTACAGTTGTTTCACCCAAAATTTATGTTTGTCTTACATGTGTATGTTTTGATTTTTAAATACGCGTGCCACTTAACTATTGTGATTAACCATTAACCGTCTAATTCCTCATCGGAAGTCTTACGTACTTCAAGTAAGCAAATATAATAACGAAAACTTTCTACCCTTGCCTAGGAAACATTTAGTTTGCATCATATTTTCATGATGACCCACCCTATCCGTCCATTAAGTTTTGAAATATTGATCTGAAACAATTTGAAAATAAAACGCAAAATATGTACTTGGAAAAATGAGTGAGTGCAAGATGGAGTGCATGTCAACTCGTCTCTTTGCCTAAGCGTTTTTTATTGATTCAGAACGGATTCTTTTCTTAAGTTCACCCGAATCTTGGCCTGTTACACAGTGACTTAAAAATGAATAATGTTAATTGGCTAATATAACCAATTTGCCATCAAAGTTTAAGGTCTCTAGGTCGTATTTTAGTTTTTGATTTGATTTGATGTTCAGCTTGAGGACTCTATGACATTGACATTTGACCCACTGACCTCCAAATCAATACAGTTCATCTGCTGGTAGTTACCAACATGCAATTGATTCAACACTGTGCTTGAAACCACACACTTTAGTGCCTTTGAGTTGCATTGTTGTACTAAAGTGTGTCATGTTGTACTGGCACAATTGTTTTGTAGTTTTGCATACCTTTGTCCTTGGTATGCAAAACTACAAACAAATGTGCCAGTGTGTGGTATTATTCTGCTAAGTAACCATAAAAGTAATGATAAGGCGGAATATAATGCTGGCCGATTTTTATACACAATAAAGCCGATCAGTTTTAATCATAAAGTTTTATCCGACAGACGATGGCTATTTTCATGGTACTTCCAATTTTCACAAAGCTTTCAGGATATGAGGAAACTGTCATTTCATATTATACCAAAGACGGTGTAAAGCTACATCGCGGAAATTAAATGCTTAACCCTATTTTCTGTTTAGTAACTGTAAAGTATAAACTAATAAAGTATTCTGTGACGTTTCCCTGTTTTAAGCGCCGTTTAGGTATGGCTCCGTACAACTGTTTAAGGACACAATTTACGCAAGAAATAATGATTGAATCGCTAAGAAAAAATGAGTGAATCGACCAGTCCCGACAGCAATGAAAAGTGCAATACCGTCAAAGACTCTATATCGGCGTTATTTAGAATTATTGAATGATCCAGACGGATCAAAAACCATAAAAAACGAAGCACGGACGAAGTACTGGACGACTGTTTACAGCTTCCAAACAGCAATATGCCATTAAACGGGGTTTATGTTTAGAATTTCGACTACTGTGGTTGTTTCGGTATTTTTTCTTATAAATAATGTAGCCTACGGAAAATTAATCAGAGATCTGATGATTTAAAGGTAGAATGGACAACATTAAGTTAATTGTCACCTTCATCGGATGACATTTTGAATATTTGGCATCTTGTTTTACCTTTGCATACATTAATGTAAACATGTAAAACACACATTCAGTAACTATACAGGCCATCTTAGCGCAAAAGCAATTCAGCTCGTTTAACAAAATGTCTTGGAAAACACTACATGAATATATTTTGCATTCGGTAAGCAAGTAAGGCATTTCTAGTATAGGTATTTCTTTATAAAGTTTACATCTTTTGTTAGATTAAGGTAACTACCAATATCATTTTAAAATGTAGTGTTTTTATGTTCATCAAAAGTAATATGGCAAACTGATAGGGTGTTGTTATAAACGTAAAGGGTTAATACAGTTGCTTGAGGTCGTTGCCATCTGCCTCTGCCTCCCAAATGGTTCATTGTCCGATCGCGAAGGTAAACACATGTACAGGTAGATTCTCCAGACATAGCGAAATGCAGAAAAAAACAGATTTTTTTTATTTAATATAGACTTGTACAACACTCATCACCTACAATACACTCGTTTCCATTTATTTCTGTCAAAGTATATATCTGTAATATAACAAACCGAACAAAATAGTTCCGCACTAGGCGTTCGATTTCGGTCATATCTACCAGTCTAAATTGCATGGACAGATGGTCTTCGTCTAGTAAAGTATCAAACATAGGTTTGAAGCTACTGTTGTGTTTCGAGTATTCCACAGACTGCTCTCTATAAATTCCCACAAATATATGCACTCCAAACAATCGCTATCTACTATAACTGTAATTATACACTTTAATATTCAACCACTTAATTCAATTCTAATTCTTTGAATTTTTCGTTCTAAGATTGAAATTATTTGTCCTCTCTTTATAATATTTCGTTTAAAAGAGATATAACCATGAATTGATATATTCCTTTCAAACTATTAAAAAAATACTATGATTGCCAATAAATGGCTTACCTTGCATTTTCCTCCATTTCTCGTCCACAGAAATCATGTTAATCACGTAACGTTTTTGATATCTGAGTGACGAGCGAAGAAGCGATAAAACAAATAACACGATGCCATGATTTCATTACAGAAGCGACATATGTCTAACATACTTCAAGTCAAACAAAGCTAATATCTGAAAGTTTGAGTGTTGAGTTATTGCTGACGTACCAGATTAATTTCTAAATTTGATATGAATTTTGATACTTCTCTGCTTTGGACTTGTATGAATATTTCCTAGAGGGTGAAATGAATCTAACAGACTAGCCTCATTTATATAATTATTTTGAGTGCAAGAACCCGTAGTGTCAGCTTTTGAAACTGAATTCCAATGATTCACACATGCTCTGGTCTGTTTTACGTTTCCCAAATCCATTTTTCATTTTAATGATCTAACAATTTATTCAAATTTCAAGTTACAAAACTTTTTGGATAATGTGTTTGAAATTGCCATCAATCTATTGAATGGCAGAAAATTTCAAATTATTCTAACAGCGCTGTTATATCTGTGATAATTGTCAAATTATACAGCTTGACAATAATTGACAATGTGTTTGTGTTTTATAATTTACAATGTATAAACATGACGACGTGTTGTCCGCGACGGTTGTACGTCAAATTTTTAAACTAAGCTGATTCTTCGTGGATACGCTGGCAACAAAAAAAAATCGTTTCTCTTGTTCATATGCACATAATAACGGTAAGAAACACACCAATTTATGTTTATTATAAATCATACAAAGCATATTACATTAATGAAAGTTACAGGTATTTTTTTATATACTCCATAGCTACAAACTTAAGCTGTTGGTAAGACACGATGCAATCGAGTGTAATTATTTTTACTTATATTTAAATGATATATGATTCTTCAATCTGCTATTTTACTCCAAAATGCAATGCGTACATATTGGTCTATCATGAAGCATCTATGGAGTATTAAAGATGAAAACCTTTAGTGACTGAAAACCGTGTTAAAAATGTAAAGCATATTGCTGCTGCTAAGAAAATTGTTGTAAGTCGGTGAAAAATGGTTAAAAGAGGTACATATAAAGTAGATATTTCAGAAAGGAGTAAATATTCTTTTCTCTCTAAGGAAACTGAATTGAAAAGGAAATTATTCATACATATGATATAGGATGGAGAAATAATCATATTTTCAAGATCAAAAATCTTGTTAACAATTCTTATTTCACCGTCTCAAAATGTACTTTCATGGAGATATTAAGTAGTTCTAATAATTTTCTTTGCAGAATTTGTATGTGCTTTAAGTAAGGACGAGGCCAGATCAGACAATAACTAGTAGGATTACAAAAATTGCTGCGGTGTACAATGGGCATATCCTATCACAGTACAGCGAAGTGATTTTATGTAAATTTTCTGAATGTGATTAACCATATTAATTCATTGACTGACCTCCGTACGTCAACATTCTTCAAAAATATATATTTCTACGAATCATGCTGGAGTTTTATCGCTCTATGTCTAAATCAAATAAAACACGTAACAACGCTGTAAATCATTTCATGTTTAGGAGATTGTACTGCCCAATACTCTCAACAAAAGTGCCGATCATAAAAATATAAACAACCAAGCTGTCACGTTGAAATATTATAATAGATATATTCTGTATATCGGGTAATCAGATTTCGGCCTTTAAAGCTTGTAAGTTGATGTAAACGGATTAGGAAGTTCTTGAGACAGCATTTTTCGGCGCCTACGTATTTGTCAATCAAGTCGTATCAGAGACTTAAAAACGACTCAATTTCATTGGAATATGACCTCTTTTCAATGATGTTCTGATTTTCTTTAACTTATCAAGATAACTTGGACAGTATCAAATGCAAAAGTTAAAAACGACACATTGTAAACTGGCATGTTTTGATTGCATGATCTACGAAATGGAAGTTGCAATACATAACACGATTGGGTATATTATTAGCTAGAGAACGTCATTGGCTGCCTTTTAAATTTATTGCATTAGTTTAAAATATCCTTGATTTTTTTTCCATAAAATCTGCAGATCTTCTGCATACCAGATCCGGTTATCATGACATATACCAATATAGTATTGATCATACGCATATCAAATTAAATCGTCTAATATACAGTGGGGAGGCAGTGACCATTTTATTGAACAAAGTACCTTGAAAACTTGAAATGTGTTTGCTGTATAATTTTCATTTTAATAATCAGTTCAAATTCCAGAAAATATAAATTTATGTCAGTATTTGTAGAACATAGAAACAGCTTTTCGTAATGCGTACCCGTTCAACAGACAGGGTGGGAGTTCAGCCACCTATGTTTTTGAAGATCACCAGGTACGAAATGTTCAACATTAATTTTTCATTGGCCAAAAAACGTCCAAAGTAGAATACTAGTAGAGTACAAAATATCGTAAAAAAGATACGATTGGACAATCACCTGAAAAACTTCTAAACTATCTAGGAACGAAACTTTGATTGGAACTTTCACTCGCACCTCTTCTTTCACTGCAGAGTTGTGGTAAATGCTCACTTATCTATGATATGTATCACAGTATCGCACTGAATAATTGAGATACCACACGGTTTTTCAAAATACGTATTGACATTGATGCCTAGTGTATCTAATACGTCGTTTATCATAAATGCGGCCGTATCATGCTTAAAAGACCCTAAAACCATCGAGGGACAACCTCAAAGAAAACTACTTGTATGCAAGCTTGGTTTCTGTCATGTATCCTCACTCTGACTGTACCTTGAACTAACAAAAAAGACAATAATTCACATATTTCCATTTGTTTTCTTGTATGGATTAAGCAATCCGACACGAGAATATGCCATCGGAACCAGAATCACTTTAATTTATCAAAATTGATTAAATTCGACGTTAGGAAACCGTTTATTTTGTACTTTTCAGGAAAGAGTGCATCTTTGTTAACATACGTCATAACGCACAATCGTTTGAAAATGTTGAAGAGTTGACGTTAAACAGTTTCTGAGCTCTTTGAATTAGTTTTTTTTTAAATTTTCTTTTATGTCAAAGAATAATTTACTTGATCTTAGCTTGTTAAAGTGCCATATTCTTAATTGCATATAATTATTACTTATTTTCAATTAGCTCGTTGAACATAACTTATCTTCCATGCAGATTGGGGGAATGATTTTGTGTTTTGTCATGTGCAAGAACACATATTTCAATCAGTATATTTAAGCCAATGAAATCGAATAACGGCATCCAATATATCCTACGCTTATCCGTGACTTCATTAAATTGGTGCATCCACTTAAAAAAGCAAACAATTTAGAATATTACATGTCAAATGTTAATTACTAAGATAAACTCGCTTGCTTCGCTCACTCAGCATTCTCTGACCGTCTTTATCATTAAGAATTAACACAATATGTTACAATTACTACCTAAACTAGCCTTTCGATAAACGTCAAAATAGTTAGCAGACGAATTTAAAGTAAATATTTCCGAAACAGAAACAATGAGAATGTATCACGTGCTTTTAAGGCGGTCACTATTTATACCGCATTTGACATTACTGTTCTGTCTCCCTAGTGGAACATCCGTACTGATTTAACACAGTTTTTCAATATATGAAGTGGTTTTAAATGATAACGTGAATGAACAACCGGGATACATTCGTGGCCTAACAGGGTAAAAGCGCCATTAATGTGTAGCTAATGGTATCTTAAAAGGTCGCATTTAATTGCTTTCTGATATCTTGGGGCTTGGAACATATAAGGAACGGACTTTGAAGACGTTGTTTCACATTGCATTACCGCTTTTAACGTAGCAAAACTAAGAGTTCGTTTGGCCAAACGACAAAAAGGGTAAACGTAGTTAGTGTTTTACTAATTTCTCATTGAAAGACACATTTACGGTTCTATCAAACTAACTGATAATACATGACGATCATCACTATGAAATAATTGGTGGCGAGGTAAGTACACATATCTTTATGTAGAAGAACAAAATAGCATCGTATGTATCGATGAATTTGGCTGATATGTTTCAACTATCAACCAAACAACACCACAACCGGCTTTAAAAAGCTCAACGAGGTGTGGAGATGCATAATTTATTATTAAAGAATATACGAGACATTTTTTTAACATAGGGTACGATCGATCTTAGTCTTGTTATGATATATGTTTTAAACGAGAAATTTGCTTAACATTTTACATGTTTATACCTCACTTCTAAAGAGCAAATATTTTGACACCAGTGCAATATTTTCGACTATTACCCCACACTTTCACCTTTTATTAAATTGTAAGATGTTTTTTTCTCTTTATTTACATGTGAAATATAATTGAATACTTAAAAATTATACAGCCTTTGTTCGGTATAATGAAAAAGAGGGTGACAGTGCATTCGAGGCATTCAGTTTTTGCACTGCAATAAAAAGAAACAAATTGAAAAAATCTTAAAATGTTAATTTTCATTTCTTCATATGTTTTACATTCGTATTTTAAAAGAGTGTTGAACATGTTTAAGCTTTTGCGATAGTGTTGATTATACGGTGACAAAACAAGCAAAATTAACTATCATTATATTCAAAATTGTTGAAAAATTAAAATAATAATACCCCCAAACAAGTAATAATCAATTTGTAACACAAAAAATGCATTATTTCAGTTTAATTAGTATTGTGATGCAAGCTGTTGTTTAACCAACGTATCTTTGTCAGTCCCTATATTGTTCAATCGTAATAATTTCTTTTGAAAGGGACTTGCTCATGTGTATCATAATTAATTAATTCTTTGATACTGAAATTGCAGAAAAAAACCCTGGTTGTAGTGGGAGCTAGCTGATACCAGGTCAACTCGCTTACTAGAAGCCATACTAAGCGAACGGGTATTTAAACCTTTATTGAATACATTGGTAGCATTACGTGATAATGTCAGTCAATCAAATACGCTACAACCTTTTTATATATTGTTTAACTAACACTTTTCAAAATGTTCGACTTATGTAATAGGCAATATTTAAGCAAAGAACAACATTTGTTGAAGGGTTTCCGTTTGTCAGTATCTTAACACCCTTAATGATTTGCCACAGTTAATTACGTAATATTTGTTTTCGTAAAAAAACTCATTTAAAGGGACTATACACCAGATGGTTTTAAAATCGGTATAGACTGTATTTCCTCAAAACAAGCCTAGAATTGCCAATACGAGCTAATATGAGGACGGTAATACATTATTGAACATGATTTAAAACAATTACGCAACTATTATGCTGTTTTAAACGCTGTCTCAGCTGAGAATCACCGTTTAAGAATAGCACGTTTTGGATTTCCGAGCACCTTGCACGTATTTTGATCGTTTCACACACATTAATGCCAATAAGAGTTTGAGCCAACGAGCTATCATTTTAGCCATGGTAATCTCTTTCAAAAGTTGCTGTCACCGTTCTTATCTGTCGAGCTCTAGGTCTGCGTTGTTTTGCATCAGTGTTGCGCTTTCTTGCACTGCCCGTCGTTTTGGGAAGCCTTGTTGTTTATATATTTAGCCTTTGAAAGTAACGTGTCAGCTGTCGATTAGTAGACCGGGAGACACACCTCTGTTAGTAAATTATGAATTAAAACATGTACAAAACTGCGAAAGATAAATAAGTCGTAAGCTTAACTAATTAAAGTGTATGTATATCCAAATGACTGATCTTATCATTTTAGACATGTTTTAACTCACAAGGATTATACAAATACATTTATCGCAATTAAAAGTATGCATCAAAACTGAACGTGTAGTCCCAGTTTAGAGAGCAAAACATCACTACAAAATATCATATGACCTTCTTAAATACCCAGTATGTTTTAGTAATGTAAACTTATCAAAGTGTATGTATATCCAGTTGTCTTTTCTTAACCTTTTTGAACTTTTTTTACCCCCAGGATGGTAAGAATCCATTTATCGTATTAAAATTTAGTCATGCAAAAAACCCAAAAGTGTATTCTAAATGTAGTGCCCATGTATGTACCTCATAAGCAATTAGCGAGTGAGTAGTCCAGTTCCAATACAGTTCTATTTAATAAGGCATCGTATGGACCTCGGAGTTATATCAGACATTATCTTTACTCTATCATATTTATATACACACTTTTATTTTTTCTCTTAATTATTTAACACCAAACCATAATTGGACTTTAAATAAAAACGAAACAAGATGAGCATTAATTTAAGTGACACTGAGTATTTCAAAATGTATGATGCAAAAGTCCTAATAATCATAAATTCAAAATATAATAATATACAATATATATATATATATATATATAAGTTCAAAACATACTAAATTACTAATCCTATCATTGCGAATTCAGATTGAGTTTGCCAGACAAAATAATGTGAACGATTCAAATAACAAACAACATAAAATCTTTAAAACGGATCATGATATTAACTTGTAGTCATGTATAAACACCTTTGTTATATAATGTTAAACAAGACAAAGGTCATAAAACAAGTGAAGATAGCCTTTGGAAATATACACATACTTTCTACTGAAATGTATTTAGAAAACGTTCAACATGGTCAGGCGTTTTAAATTAATAAATTTCATAACAATAAATTCACCAGGTTCATAACATGTTTTACATGCTACAACGTTTGGAATTATTGTTCGTTCGTTTGGTACAAATATATTTTTCATCAGGTAAACCGTCATTTACCTATACTATTTTAAAGCGTTGTTTTTCAAAAAAACATAAATAACCGTCCCATACTTTACAAAAAGGTCCGTTCCATGTTGATTGCAATTGCATAACATTACCCAGATTCTCAAAATAATCATGTAATATCGTTTTTCAAACCAATTACCGGTGTAATGACATCAGACACAAGAAACGGTCTCCTGTGTGTGTATTGCTTTTGGAACCTAAATAAGTCTCTGCATGACGGCGAATATAATATGCTTTAATTTTCAGAATATAATATGCTTTAATTTTTTAGAAAGGACAACCGAACATCGTTTAATATATGGTTATTTGAAGACAAAATTGCTTGTGCTAAGGTTATTGGAAGCTTGGTGAGCAAGTCATTTTAAAGTACTAGAGTCGTTAATATACTTAACAACTTTTCTAGTCACCTTACATTTTTCAGTGATGTCTATAATACATTGCTGAGTTTTGAGCAATTAAATACACTGTTATATCATTATATAAGTTATTGATAGTTTCCAAAAAAATATTATTTAGTAAGTAGTTAAAGGTTTATCACTCAAAGTATATGTTTGTTATACATGTTTTTGCAATGATTTTACAAGTGTTACTTTGAAAATATTCTTTCTCAATGAATCACAGATGACCGTCCCTTACTTTACAAAAAGGTCCGTTCCATGTTGATTGCAATTGCATCTCATTTCCCAGATTTTCAAAAAGATGTTATATCGTGTCTCATACCAATTACCGGTGTAATGAAATTAGACACAAGAAATGGTTCCCTAGGAGTGTATTGCTTTTGGAACCCAAATGAGTCTCTGTATGACGGCGAATATAATATGCTTCAATTTTCAAAATGAACGAGCAAACTTCGTTTAATAGATGTTTAATTTAAGACGAAATAACTTGAGCTAAGGCTATTGAAAGCTTGGTGAGCATGACCATATTAAGTGTTTTGATGGTACTGAAGCTGGCGAGAAAATAATTGGAAATACATTCACTGACAATATTATTTTAAGGCTTATTGTTAATAAATAAATGATTATCCACCGTGAAATGATTTTCTTTCGCGAAAATTACTAAAAGGACATTCATTTTCTAGATTGTCAGCTTACGATTGAAGAAATAATTGCATGTTGTTCTTTGAAGGCATTGTTTAAAATTGCTTGCGGTAATTGCTTGAGAACACCATCCTTCTTAAAACTGTCAATGTCGGAGACATTATATAATTGGAATGAATATCAAAATGCACCTTTTCAGACTTAATGCGGAGGAGGGGGCGGGGGGCACGCAATTACCTCATTTGAATCATACCAATTTTGGGTCTGCGGGAAAGTGGACTTTTGTACATAGTATGAAAAGTATGAAAGGTTCGCCTTTCCCATTACCCCTAACGCCAAATAATGGATCCTCCCATGGAGAGAGCCGTCTAAGAGGGTCGTCTACAACATGACATAACTGGGCATTTGTTTAGCGATTGTCGGTACATTTTCTTTAATATGATTTAAAGTTTTAGCTCAGATTTCTAAAATATAATGATTGCCCCTGAACAATATTAATAGATTTTCTGTTTTGCTAATATTTTTTTCGCCGCGTAAAACGACTCATCTTTAAATAAACGTTTCAGGCAATCGGTGTCCTGTGAGCGCAGTTATTAGAGCGCTCGCTCCTAGCTTAGGTGATCCGGAATCGATTCTCGGCGCAGGCGCAGTTTAGTTTGGTTTGTGATCATCAAGCCGGGCAAGCGGGTTTCCTCCACGTACTCCGGTAACCCCGACACGACAAGACTTCACTCTCACGTTTCATCGTGCCAACTAGAGTGATTGATATTATGATGTTATTATTTGTTTCACTATCGTTGTAAAATAAATAACGTTAAACCTAAACTCAAGCTTATCATGCAACTGACATTGGCGACACTATTGCACGTTGGCATTTGATATGATTTACAAATTATATATTTCCGATGACTAATATTTATATATACGACGGATAATCAGTAATAAAGCTTTTGCTGTTTCCATTTGTTTTTCACTCAGCTAAAAACCCGAAAACAAACCGGATGTTGACTTGGTTTCTAACTGTGATTACATCGAGATAAATATACTTTAAGACAAACAAGAATATAGGTATATATAATGTGTTTCGGTGCGGATAACAGCTCTGGTTAAATGACTGGAAACACTGGTCATGTATACAAGAAAATATAAACCAATCATTAGATAGTAAACTACGTTTCCAATAAAGTGTTGTAGAACTTAACAGACAGCGCCAGCAGAAAACATGCTAAAGTCTAAATCAGTATGAATAGAGTCAGTTCGATTGTAATGACTAAAAATGGTTTACTCACTTTGACAACTCTGCTCTTCTTAGTCATATCTGATGTCTGATATGACGAAGTCTCACACCGATTTGATATAACGTGCTTTAAAGAGACACTCTTATTCAAAATCAATACATACACATGTATAACAATAATTTTGACTGGTGAACCTTCAACTACTTACTAAATAATGCATTTATGGAAAATAATAATATCTGATAACAAGATTGTAACCGTGTATTTAATAGAAGGAAGCGCAAAACATTAAATGATTGGTGAATGCTAAAAGATTTACTGTGGTCTATTATAGTCTCATAAGGTAGAAATAACTTGTTTTATGTTCATTTCTTTCAAATTAAACTTAGTATCCTTCATAAGAAACATTGTTTTCGACATGAATTCATCCTTTTTTTGAATATTAAAACAATATTAATAATTGTAGTAAATATAATCTGGGAATAAGAGTGCATCTTTAAAGTCATATGTTTGCATGTTTTATGGTAATTTTATATTACTGTTATGTTCGAACTTCCTTGTACAACATTTATACGGATTTAGCACTTAACATGTGTTTTCGACATTTAAGAGGTTCTTTAATGGTATTGTAGCTCTTGAAGAGTGAATTATAAACCCAGATTTTTTCGTGACATAGCAGGGTTAAAGCGAAACTAATGTGTTGCAAATTTGATCTTAAACGGTCGCGTTTCAACGCTGTTTTATAACTGTGGACTAGGGCATTTTACAGAAAGGCTAGTACAATTGTTCTCAATGTGTTACAACCTGCTCACGTTTCTAGACTTTAGGAATTTTTGTGGACGAAAAACAAAACAAGAGTATATATAGCTGCAGTTTTCCCGATTAAGTTTGATTAAACATTTACGTTTCTATCAAACTCTATCAAACCCAGCTCATTGATTGTCATAATTGATGCTGATGAAAGTGTGCTCAAGAGCACAATAACATCCTTAGTGTTGATTAGAATTTGTGTGTTAATTTGATTGAAAGTTTTCTATAATTGTCTTAGAAACGAACCGTCATATTATAATGCAATCCCATATGAATTTGTGTGTGAGATATCGTTGTTAAATAATGTAAAACAAAACATAGCTTTCCTTAAATCAAAAAGTCATAATCCAAATAAAGATAGCCTTTGGAAATATATACACATACTTTCTTCTGAAATATATTTAAAAAGCGCTCAAAATGGCCAGACGTTTCTAAATTCTATTATGTTACTAAAAGTCCGTTCCGTGTTGATGGAAATGGCATCACGTTACCATGAGATTCAAAAACATGTATTATCGTGTCTCAAACTATTCACGGTTTCAGACATCATACTCAAGATACGGTCCCCTGTGTGTCTATTGCTTTTGAAACCCAAATGAGTATTTGTATGTAAGCGAATATAATATCCTCCAACGTTATGAAACATGAAAGGACAAGCGAACGCTGTTGAAGACATACCATGAAGACATATTAAACACAGTGGTGTAGATTGGAGGCGCAATCACTTTTGGTAATACTTATTCACAATAAACAGCTTGGTGTGCATAATTATGTTCTGTTTATTTTAGTCCTGGACTCGCCGTTGATATACTGAAAAACTGTCTAACTTTTTTTTAAATGAGTGTGAATATTTTTATTGAGGAAATCAGTCCTGTATGTATTAGTATTGACTTTATTACTCTATAAAGAAACACTAAGCAATACGGATTTAACTTAATTGTTAAACTAACTGTAAAACCTTGTGCGCCAATTATCTATAATTGGCGCATCAGTAGATGCCAATGAATGATTATGAAGGATCTGTTCAAATTAATAATTCAGAGACGTGCTCATTTTTATTCGAAAGTATCGATATACGGAAATCTTAAACTGCAGAATTAACAAATTAGCTGAAACCCAATTACGTTTTTGTAATATGACTAGATAGCGAGGACGGGTGTAATCGTTTCTTGCTGCTTTAAAATTGATAAAATAATAAGCATTGATTTAGTGTTAATGCAATCATATAATAATGCTTTCATTTATCGATCTGTGATGTGAAAGTTAATTAATATAAATGCATTTGCGTCTAATTATGTATAGCGTGCTGTTTATAAACCTCCGAGAAAGGCCTGTGCAACATATTGCTGACGTTGCATGATGATTTCGTCAACATGATAAGAGAAGTGGTAACTTAAAATTACCAAAAGTAGCACGAAACTTGATATATAAGACTATCCAACTCCGCAAATTTAGCAAATTAATTTCGTAAACTATTAAGATGTTGTGATCTTGGATTTGAAAGATAATATATTTGTATAAAGCATATTTGTTGATTTCATTGAAAATATAGTTTTTTATGATCACAAGTGAGATTAAATACGATTCACACTTAATTCAACAATTTTTCTGTTTCTTTTATGCTTATTTTTGGAGTTTTATTTGTATTTTATTTTTATTTTTTAAATATCAGCTTTTTTGAAAAGAGTGTTTTAGGCGCCGCTACCTGTTGGACCCCCCTCACTCAAAATAATAGCTGATGACGTAGCTGTCAATTTTCTATTTCGTGAAAAAAAGTTCTCCGATGTTTCTTTTTTATTGTATATTATTCACTTTTGTTTTAATGCAATTTTTTATGAGCATGAATCAATGAACTTTTATTACTGCATTTATGTGCCAAACCAAGAAAGTTAATGCCCGATAGCACATATAAATTATACAGGGCATGAATGCATGACCAAATTACTACGCCGCCATCTATTGAATGATAATTTGAGGTCGAACGTATTAGCAAAACAACTGCGGATAATAAATTGAATAATAACATTTTTCTTAGTTTCAGAGTTTGTTGCATGATACATAGGTGTTCAGTCATCCCTCAGTGTCAGAGACCAGTCTGATTCGCTTAAAGGCAGGCCGGCTTCCAGCTAAAGAGTGAAAACCACGTTGTAGAGGCGAAGGTGGGGTAAAATAATCAGTTAATCTGTTAGCTGTTGTATGAATTTTCCGGGAAGTTCGTATTACGTATAACAACGGCAAATATATATAGTTAAACGATGATATAGTTGCTTTCGTCTATAATTTGTTTTTTATGGAAGCAAACTTTCGAACATTCAGCTTCAAAGTTCAAGATAACGTTTGAAAAACAGGATTACCACTTTTTCCAATCAACGGTAAGTTGTTTATTTCCAAATTAACCTTTATTTAAACTATTTAAACTAATGCAGCCTTTTTCAAATTATGTTTTGGCAACCGTTCTAGTTCAAAAGTGACGTGTTTTAGTTTTGATCAGGGGTAAATAACTACAATGGATTGTTAAAAGTAGTTCTTTAAGTTGATATTTTTAATTGATTTTTTCACTGTTGTTATTTCACTGATAAAACTTCATATTCCATCAAAAACATGAAAGAAAATTATATATATTTGAACTGAGAAATATTTTCATTTACTCTCTTTTTATTTCCAAAATCTTCCCATAAAGCTGTGTATGTGAATGTCGGAAAAATATATATGAATTCAATACATGTCAAAATGCACGTTTTCAGACAGGGTTAGGGGACCTGCGTTCCCCTTTCCCACATAACGAATCATTACTGTTCTGTTACTGGGGAGAGAGAGGGTACGTTCAAAGTTGTGCCAATAAGATGCATCCCATCTTCTCTAACGCCAAAACCAGGAAAGGGCCATTTCAGAGGGTAATCTCCACCAAAGTGTAACTGGTTATTTATTGCCAAATGTCAGTACAGTTTACTTTTATATGGATTAGAGTTCTATCTGAGATATCTCAGAAATAATGATTTCCCCTGGACAATATTTGTAGACTGCCTTTTTTACTATTTTCTCCGCATAAATGCAATAGACCCATCTGTCGGATCTTGCTATAAATGAGCGTTTCACTCAGGCGATCAAATGATTGTGATGTATACAAACTGAACAATAATTACAATCATTAAGGCTTGATTTGCATTTACTACCTACAAAATGGACAGAATGCGACGGAATAAAGCTTCAGATAGGTTTACTCATGCTATTCGGTATTTGATTTATGTTTATATCTGATAAATACACATCAATATATTTTGGATTTATTGCCTGAAAATATGTGTTACATGTTTTCGATATACATTTTTTTTCCATATAGATAAGCATATTGGTTGCATGCTTACACAAAATAAATACAAAATAAACAATAAAAATAAGCAAAAAGGACAACTTTAATTGCGAAACGAAAATTGTAAAAAATGTTTATTTCAAAATTATCAGCATTTAAGTTGTTAATATTACGAAAAATATTTCAACTTAGATTTCGCATTGGTGTGGACTTAAATGTGCAAACCACGCATGGAAATAATATTATATAATCCCAAAGCTTATTATAGGGACACGGCACCAGATGGTCACAAAAATGGCAGACACAGTATTCACTTAATACAAGTCTAGACTTGTCAATACGACCCATAATGTGGCGGTTAATGATTTAAAGAATATACGCAGCAATTATGTCGTCAAATAAGCTGTCTCAGCTGAGTTTGCCCGTTTAAAAATAGCGCAGAATGTTTAACTCTGAGGACCTTGCAAGTCACATGATTAGTTTACAAAAATTGTACACTAACCTCCCAATAATTATTTTAGCTAACGCGCTGTCATTCTTCAGCAGTGTCTATCTCTTTCAAAAGACCCGTTTCCATTTTCATCACCGATGTTAATTTGTTTGGCTGGTTGTCCCGGGCTGTTTTTTACCAGCAGTTTTCCGCTTCATGTTGTGTGTATATTTAGGACTTGAAAGTCACGTGTTGAGTGTCGATAAATAGACCGATGTTACATTTAAACTTACTGGGTAGACATACCCAGTAAATTTTGAAAACATACAAAAACCAATGCGAAAGTGAAATGTGCAATTAGCGTTGAAGTTCATCGGTCAATAAGATTCAATGCGTTTTTACAAAAAGGATATCAGTTTTATTTAAGTCATTGGCAAGTTTCTAAAAATCATCAAATTAGTATTTTTTATATAAATATAATAATGGTAAATCGAGATTGTATCATTTTTAGAAAACTCGATTTATACTTCCCGTTTTCAATGACACTCTTGTTACATGTTCTGTGTATTTGGTCATGTTTTATGCTGATTTCTGATAATTACTATTTTGTTTGCATTAGGTCCATTTCCTCCACTAATTGCAAATATCCTTGTACTATATTCATAACTGCACGGTTCCATGGTAACTACATCACATTACCTCGTCTTTTTCAGACTTGGTATATCGGGTGTCTATCCATCAACGACGAATGGCTGACACGTTGAGCTCCTCAAGCAAGGTAATTCAACAAAGCAAACATGCCTTATTAATAACTATTTGTTAGAAAAAATTGGCATTAAAAATAGCTTTGATCTAATTATCAAAACAATTAAAACAGCGTGATTTACTTAGATTAAGAGTATTTATTAACATTACTTATATAAACATTTTGAAATATTTTTCATGTGCGCTATCTATAAGTATTAAATAAGGCTAATTAACAGGAATAATCTCCGACTACAGGATGAAAAAAACCCTGACCAAGTCATATGACTGCAAATGCAAGGCAGATCACATTATCAATGATGCTATTACGTTCAACGTCATTCATTCGAAGAATGTAATACAAAACCTATCGTTCTTTGAATACATGAACCAAAATCAATCATATCTGACAGACTTTGAAGCACTATACAGACCTGCGCGTACAATTTCTTAAGCAAGCAGTCAACATGTCATGCAAATTTCTATCTGCATTTTTCCCGGCTTCAAAAATGTTGACACAATACATGTATATGTCATTCTTATTTTGTTCCTTGATTATTCGGTAACACTATTATTCAAATGTGGTGTTTTTCACAAACGAAACGAGGTGTTTGTCAATGTAGTTAATTGGATCTACATAGGTGCTATTTCTTATTAAGGAATTTCAATATGATTAGTATTTCTATTGTACGGAATGTTTAAAATTTATGAGGTGTCCAATCATGGTTGTTTCGAATGTACGGTTCAATGCTGATCCGGTATGTTTGTCGATTGTGCCAAGTAGAAATTCGGGAAGTATGTAGATGTGTGAACTGCGGCTAACAAATAGCTGATTATGTATAAAGCAATACAATCCGTTTCCTTTAAAGTTCACACATTACTTAGTATTGATGTTATGAGTATAAACATGTGCTGTTAATGTTAGCATTTTCCGGTGCCAATAAATACTAGGAATATATTTAGTCCCAGAAAAGATGGGATCGTGTTTATTTTGGGTGAAGAATTCAACGCAAAAACAGAGGTAGCCCATTATCTTGACCCAAATGGTTAATGATAAAACTGTTACAATTATTTATAAGTGTTCAACATATTCAGCTGTTTGCTGCTAGACTAAGTACACACATCTTCATTTATTCTAAAAACTAACTCTCTAGGTCTAAATAAATAACGACGTTAAAGACAAGTATTTTAAAGCACTTGGAGAAACAGCATCAAACCATTTATAAAGTGAAGACCATTTAAAACAGAGGTTGTAGCTTCTCCTATATTTAATAATCAGCTACAAAGATATATAGGATATTTGTTTATTTCAGTGTAAGATCGTATTTTTATTACACGAGTGTCATAGATAAGCTTCGCCACTCGTGAAAATATAGTTTTTCTATGATCACGAGTGAAATAAAATACGATCTTACACTGTAATAAACAATTTTTCTGTTTCTTTTATGCTTATTTTCGGAGTTTTTTTAAAAATTATTTCTTAATTTCCCTCTTTTTGAAAAGGGTGTTATTTAAGCCGCTACGGTGGGGCGCCCCTCACGCAAAATTATAGCTGTCAACTTTTCTATTTTCGGTTTGTTGAGAAAAAGTTATCTGCTATTCATTCGTATAGTTTATTATTCGCTCATTTTTAGTGCAAATAGTTTATGAACAATAATCAAGGAAGTTTTATAAGTGAACATATGTTCCAAAAAATAACGAAACAACTTTTATTTTAAACGGGCCATACGTAACAAATTACTGCGCCGCCATGTATTGAATGAAAATTTGGAAAGTCAAATGTGTCAGCAAAACAATGCGGATATTCATTGGATTTTAAACATTTTTCTTAGATTTAGACTGTGTTTCATGATACATGAATATTCAGTCTTCTTACTGTCAGAGACCAGTATGTTTTGATTGAAAACAGGTTTGTTTTTCAGGTAAAGAGTGAATGCCACGCTAGTTTGTTGACAAAATTTGAGGCGTGGGTGGGGTAATAAGTATCAAATTATCTGTAAATTGTTGAGTGAATTTTTCGGGAAGCTCGTTTTATTAACTACAACGACAAACAGTTCAAAATATATTTGAACCATGATATAAAATTCTGTTTATGTTCGAACAGTTGTTTTTGTCTGTTATTTGCTTGGTGTGTAAGCAAATGTTTGAGCAATCAGCTTCAAGATCAAGAAAACGTTTGAAAAACGGGATAACCGCTAATAAACGTTAAATTGTTAATTTCCGAATATATATTTATTTAAATTTATAAAACATTTCTTTCAATTTTAAACATTTTTGTCAACATTTTCTGGTTCAAGATGAAGTGTTCTGTTTTAATCAAGGGGAAGTAACTATAGAGGATTTTAAAAGTAGTTCTGAAAGTGGATATTTCCACTCCTTATTTTGCAAAGAAAATATTTTCACTGTTGTTATTTCACTGATAAAACCCCATATTTCATCGAAAAGCATGAAAGAAAACTCTTCGATGTGCTTTACAATAAATATGCCATTTCGCTTGACTTCATGGTAAAATAGGAATGCGCTATATATACCTATTGGTTGCATGCTAACATAGTATTTAAGAAAGAAACAATCCAAGTGCTTAATGAAAGCGTTAAAGCGTTGACAACTTGTAGGTTCAACACGCATGATTGTTCTGATTGTAAAAACATCTTTTGAGTGTCCCCAAACTGTAATCGATAAGTGCCTGTCATTACATAAGAACAGTAAAATGAAATTGATGAAGTTTTAATACAGTTGTCTAAGTTCATAACAGTAACTGATAAACCTATATGTACTAGGCTATATGAATATTGCTCTTATCTCGCAAGTGTATTGCCAGTGTAAAGTTAATTAAATGAAACCAGAAATTGGCTGAGGACGTTTTGGCTATTTGTAATAGGAAACATGAGTCAACTTATTTCAATTTTCTGCGAAATTGTCTAAAACTACCTGTATCTATTCCCCTCGGTTCCTCACCAACAGTTATCTAAGAATCGTTGGCTTGCTTTTAAATTCTCATTAACGTTGCGACCTTATGACCGTATTTAGATTAATTGGTGTTTTAATTCGCGCAAACTGTCCGATTTTGTTACCCTGGCCCTTTAATTCTTTAAAAATTGCATGTCAAAAGGTAGATGCGACGATATCTGAGCCTAAATGATGAATACTTGCGACCTTCAGCCTTATAAAAACGAAACACTTGAGAAACACCATCCCTTACCGATGCTGCCTCAATGTAAAGATTGATGCTGATAAATGTATATTGATCTTATTAAGTAATATAGACGTCAATTCACCAGTATCAGAAGCAGTGTGACAGTAGTTTTTTGTATCTGTTATCAATGTGTTTAAATTGTTATGTCGCCATTTTCAAGCATACAAAAAATTATTTAAATACTAAAAAAAAATACTAATGACATTTTCCTTTACGATCTCTTAAACAAAGCTCTGTTGATAATCGAAGGCAACTAAATGACATAAGCTCGAGTTTCAACAATATTGCATATCGTGTTTTCATCCAATCCTGGTATGTCTGGTGCTTTTAAAACCACATGAGTCTGAATGTTAAGGCATATATCTTCTTTAAAAAATTAGAAATTACGTTTAACAAGCTTATTTCCGAAAACAAGATTGCAAACATTTTAAATTTAGTGTATTCGATTGGAGACACAAGAACTTCCCTACAGCTCAATTAAAAACATATTCACTTACACTTATTTACAACGATTGTGAAACAAGATTTTACAACGTTATAATGTCACTCTCGTTGGCATCATGCAACATGATATTGGGGTGATGTGTTGTGGAGTAAACCGGAGTACCCGGATCAAACCAACTTGTCCGGCTTGGTGTCAACAACCCAAAACTCACATGTGTCCAGGCCGGAAATAGAATCTTAAACTGAAATAAGCACGGCGGCCTTCTATGCATGCTCCAATGATCCTTTTTGTTGGTGTATGTTCACTTATAAAATGGCAAGAAAATATGTTCAAATCAATTAAGGTAAATGGATAGCGTCCATCGCCAAGTTAATTATACTCTGGTCCTTAAAGATAATTGCTCTCAATGAACACACTTAATCACACCGAGACGGCTGATCTCATACTTTGGATGTAGTTAGTCCTTTCGAAGCACCTCCCTTCCAGAAAGTAAATATCAAAAATTGTAACGTATTATCAGACCTCAATACTGTTCTGTGTGTATTTATATTGTTATCAACAGCATAACAGTTAACTTATTTTGTAACAGGGACAGACTATTTGTTAAGTGCACTCAGTGGGTTTGTAAGTTACCAGTAGCATTTCCTTACACGTTGTCTATTACTTAAACTTTAAATTCGATCCGAAAGTCACACTACAGAATGCCTACATTTATTTTAACCATGAACGTCTCGTGTAAAGTCATGGTCACAGCAGATTTTCCCCATTTTCTTGTCACCAATAATATTGTTGCCATGTATCTTGTATATTGCTCATTTACGCATTCAAGATATGTATAATGTGATACAATATCTTTAATTGGACATCGGCTTGATTCAACAGCTGATCAGACGGTTTGATACAGCCTCTCTAAAACATTCGGTAATTAAAAAAGTCTGCTTGTTGCAAACACGCAAACAGTGAATTGGCTTTCATCACATGTCGTCATTATCTTAACAACTTGCGTGTAAATGCCATAATCACCATACTAGACAGTATAATGAGGGTTTTAATGTGATTGTATACAATTAGTCAAGAATACAAACAGTGGGTCTTTACAAGAAGGCAGTATACCAGAAAAGAGAGGAAAGTCAGAACGATGAAAATGTTTCAAATAAAAAATCCTTCTAGAAAAAGTGTTTGCGGTCCAATATCTACTTAGATTAATAATTTACCATAGGTTCAGTTAGGTTTTATGGTGTTTATGTTTGATAACTTAAATGTGCATAGAAATTATCAATATAAAAACTATCCAATTACACTTCAATTTAAAATGCTATACATTGGAACTAATTTTTGTGTAGTGTAAATACATTCTTGTGAAACTCAACCAATTTTCCGCCTTTTACATTTGACACCAATGCCTAATATTTTACCTAACGGCACTGAAGAGAACATGTTTTTAAATTAAAGATAACAAGCCCATCCTAATACAAATGAATATAAAATACATACATGACATGTGATATGTGTTACAAAGTTTGTAATAATAATAATAATAATAATAATAATAATAATAATAATAATAATAATAATAATAATAATAAATTACACTTCCTTAGATGAGTTGATGAGAAAGTATTTACACTACTTTAAAAGTATTTACATGTATATCATAACGAGTAAATATAGAGTTATTGACAGGAATATTTTTTTAGAAGTTGAACCAAGAAAGTTAACACGTACAATGTAATCTTCAATATTTTATATAGACTATATAGATAATAAGTTGAAGCAATAATTGATTGATCAGACATGTTTGAATTATAAACCTTTAAACTGCAAACGCTGCGCAAAACAAAATGACGCCATGTGCAATTTTGCACGGGCGGAAATGACAAAGCAGAAGATGATAAACTTAATTAATGTAATAAAATACATCTGAAAATATAGGGAAAACGTGATATTTCCTTCCAATTTTCTGAAAAACTGTGTTAATAGACGCTCTGTACTAAACGTATTCATACTGACATTATGTGATGGGTATTTTTTAAAGTAATTTAATAAAAAGGTAATTAAATAAGTGTTTTACTGCGTCTGTAGTGACTCTTTCTGGATATCATCATCATAGTCATTCTACTTCTCAACATAAAATGACATTGCTATTCCGCTCCTCAACATCTCATATTTATACTTGCAATTTCAATTTCAAAGATAAAATAATTATAATACAAATCTCATTAGATCTATTGCGGGATTTTTTGTTGGTGCTAAAACATGAGCGAGTTTTTTTTAAAAAACATATGAGAAAAATAATATGACACTCGTCAACATAATATAACAATTTTATGCAACTCGTGCAAGAAATATGCTTGTAAAGTTGCCAAAGGCTAGTGTACTTACTCATTTCAAGAGCATTTTAAATGATTTTTGTGTTTTAGATAATGGTTCATGACAAAATCAGTACATCAAACACCCAAATAAAAATGACATGTAAAATAAATAATATAGAAGATCCTGAAAAAGATTTAAGTCAAAAACAGGGGAAGTAATGGATGATGTTCTATAACAATTTTTGCAAATTGTCATACTTTTCTGCATTGATTTTCGTATTATAAATTCGCCTTCATCATCATATTAGTTCATTATATCTTTGACACATAACTAGACACCTAAATATTTGACGTGAAGTCATCAGTAAAAATCGTCAATAAACGAGCGACAATGTTCGTGAATATGAATTTAGACAATTCGTTTAATAAATTCCGTAGTGAATAACCATAAATGTTATACCCTTTAATTAGTTAGGTTTCTCTGATAAGTATCATTGTGTTAATGCCAATTACATAAACTTATTACAATAATTCGTGGATTATTTCATCAATGTAAAGTTCCATGGTAACTGGATCAAATTGCCTCGATTCTTACAGATGGGAAATAAAAAAAAACTATGCATAAACGACGAATAACATACATGGTGTGTTTACCTGCAGGCAAGTATATTTTAGGAAGCATTGATAGTTTATTATATGAATATTTATTGGAAGAAACTTTCACTGAGAAAGAAAAAAATCTAATTAAAAAGTTGAATCCACAGGGTTTTATATTAAGTTAAAAAAAATTATCAAAGGGATTAGACACAAGATGATATCATTGCAAGAAAAAGGGAGAACATTGTCGAAACCCTTAATGAATCTTCCTAACTGATGGATCACATCGCTTACGACAAATCTGTCTTTCGCAGTGAATATATATATTTCTTTCCAATTTGAAATGTACTGGGTTTGTCTTCAACGTGAAATATGAAACCAGTAGGCTCTTTTTTAAACTGATAAAATCAGCTGTGATAACGATAAAATATTTGTGTAATCATGTAAAACTATGTTTTATCGGCCTCATACTAGCTCGTACTGATAATTCTTAACTTGTTTTGAGGAAATACTGTATTTGAAGATTTTGAGACCATCTGGTGTCTAGCCCGTTTATGATTGCTATTCGAGACATTTTTTTATTGAATATATTTGGTCTTATGTCATTTAAATGCAGTTTTTAACATAATTTGATAATTCATTAGTCTGCCTCGGAACTGAGAAAAGAGACCTTGAAAACTGTTCAGTTGGCAAATTGAGTTAATGCAAAACTGTTTGCACCAATGTCTTGTATGATATCTAGGTGGATCATTCAGACCGGATGTCGCCCTTTAAAAGGTGAACTAGCGCATACGTTTCCCTATGGTCGCTGTAATAACCACATAAGGTCAATTACTCAAACAAAACCCATTCACTGTGCTTTTTTTACATTACTCGATTTATAAAGAAACATAGCACACCGCTATACAAATTATCATTTAAATACAGTATATTTTTAAAAACTGGATATAGTTTTTATGAAATGACACATTTCAAATTAAATCGAAATATCATTTTGAATTATTGATTTATAATAAAACAAGAGTTGTCACAGAGACAGCTCGCTCGACTATTCCGCCGCTTTTCAGTGTAAGGATTGAAAAGTTTTGGCAAAACATGCATGCATCACTGTTAGAATATATTTCAATGCAATACATGATGTGCTGAGATATTAACATAAATGTGGCTATATGCAAAATTTTAAACAGAATTTCTAAGTCTAATAATTAAGGGCCATTATTTGCTAAATACAGTTATCTAACTTGGTAATTCAAGTAGGTTGGGTGGTTGAATACCATTGTATTAAGTCTTAATGCAATACATCAAGTAGTTGCTGAGATATTATCCGATGTGTGCTAACATACAAGACCTTAACCAGAAATTATAAGTCACATAATAAAGCGGCAAACATTATATAATATGAAAGATGGAGTTATCTTATTTGATAAAATAAGAAGGTTAAATGGTTGGGAGCCAGCGTGTAAAGTTTCAATGCAATACATGATGAATTTGCTGAGGTATTGACTTAAAAGTGGTTGCATGCAAAATCTTAACCATAATTTCTATGTCCAATAAAAAGGGGCCATTATTTGAATATAATGCAAACTAGAGTTATCTTACTTGGTTATTTCAGTAGATTGGATGGTTGAGTACCATTGTATAAAGTATCAATGCAATACATCAAGTAGTTGCTGATATGTTAACCTATATGTGCTAACATGCAAAACCTTAACCAGATTTTCTTAGTCAAATAATAAAGGCCCATAATTTGCATTATATTCAATGAGATGTTATGTTACTGCATTAGTGTAGTAGGTTAGATAGTTGGGAATACATATATCTAAAGATTCAATGCAATATATGATATGTTTGCTTTATATGTTATTGACTTAAATAAGGTTATATGCAAAACCTAAACCAGAATTTCTATGTCGAATAATAAAGGGCAATTAGTTTGCATTAAATGCAAACTAGAATTATCTTACTTGGTTAATTAAGTAGGTTGGATGGCTGAGTACCATTGTATAAAGCCTCAATGTAATACCTCAAGTAGTTGCTGAGATATTAACCTATGTGAGCTCACACGCAAAACCTTAACTAGAATTTCTTAGTCGAATAATTAAGGGCAATAATTTGCATGAAATGCAAACTAGAGTTGTTTTTCTTGGTTCATTAAGTATGTTGGATGGTTGAGTATTATTGTATAAAGTCTCAATGCAATATCCCAAGTAGTTGCTGAGATATTAAACTATGTGTGCTTGCACGCAAAACCTTAACCAGAAATTCTAAGTCGTATAATAAAGGCCCATTATTTGCATTAAATTCAAATAAGAGTTATCCGACTTCATTTATTTAGTAGGTTAGATAGTTGGGAATACAAGTTGAAGTTTCAATGCAATACATAATGTATTTACTGAGATAATGACTTAAAGGTGCTTGCATGCAAAACCTTAACCAAGGTGTGACGCCAACGCTTGGGTGAGTAGTTTAGCTCTCCTTATTCTTCGAAAAGTCGAGCTGAAAAACCCTTTTTATTCTTTTCAAATTATTACATTTTTATCATGCACACTTTTGTCGCACGTTTTTTTTGGGACAATATTGATGTTCACGATTGAAACTTCTTTGAAGAATACGTTCCGCAATACCCAAATGGTAGCATGACAAAGGGATTCTCGACATCCATCAACAGAAGACCTATCAAGTGCACTTGACTATATGTAAAAATACAAAACAACCATGCAAACCCTTAACAGACCTACTTGTTACTGCCGGAGGGATCATATTGATTACTTTGAATGATCAAGCCAGAGATCGATTTTGCATCACTTGGGTCCGACGGTCGCAAGTTTCAAACACAACACTTACTCACTTAGAACTACTCGATGGTAAAGAGCAGACGAACGACAATATGTTGAAGCAAAACATCGGTACCGGTTTCTTGTTTGCATTTGATTGCATGATGCAGCACATCAAATTGCAAATGTTATAAGTGTTGGCATATTTGCATTTTTGAATGTAAATGTGATGTCAAATCCGTATAGAAAGGGTGAAGCTTCAAATATGCTAAGTCATGTCAACTAACATGAAACTATTTATTATTTTTTGAACTTCCAAGTGGATACGTCGAAATAATATGCATTGTAGTGTGTCGATATCGTATTATAATAAGGATCTTATTGTATTGTCTACTGAGCATAAAATTGAATGTCCGCTACAAATATATTTTATATGATTTAGAGTGCTCTCTCAAATATGGAGATAGCCCGGAATATAATTCATAGACTGCAATTCAGCTGAATGCAAAAGCCGATCTTAATTAGATGTATGTTTCAAGGGTGATAAACAGTTCGCTAAAGTGATGTATATACATACATCTGAGTTTCCATATAACGTAAAACATTGGCAGAATGCGATGAAATAAAGGTAGAAACGTTTCGCTTTCATGCGATTAAACATTAGATTTGATTTAGATGTTAAAAAATCATTTATATATTGATGGTAGTTCGCTTGACTTTATGGTATTATAGGAATGCACTATGATCAGTTGTCATATCAGTATTGGTTATGTGCTGACAGAGAATTATTGCAATGAAAAAGAGGAACAAATTCCCATGATAAAATAAAACGAACAACGAATATGAGCAGCGTAAGATATCCGAAATACAGATTAGTTACGGACTGTATCATGCCATTGGCAATAACATAAAATAAAAGTCAACATCCATGGCGCGACGAAAATTACTCGAACATTAACTTGGTTTTGGACATGCAACCTCACTGTTATTGCAACATTGATTAACAAAGCAGATATCGATTCTAGTATGCCTCAAGACAAAAAGAAGACATAAAACACTCATAAAACTAGTTATTAATTCTTAAACAAGATGATGTCTCACATTGATTTGGCATAACGAGGATTATACGTCGTTACTTTTTATATCGCGCTGTGTAACAGAAATGGCAAGGACTATCAATATTCTTACGGATATATTCTAAAAGTGTTTTGAACTGAATATTGGTGTTAGTAGTGCGATAATGCAACCGATACTCCTCCATTATAAAGTAGTGTAAAAATGCAATAACTTTTTTGTTAGTCTGACATGAAGGCAGTCGCATTGCAATACTGGACAATTTTGGACTTGAGCCATATAAAGATAGGTCTAGTTAAGACATCCAGTCACACGACAATGGTAATATCTGTACGCTTAAATCAAATACAAAGTGCGAACCTGTGCGCACGAACAATCAAGAGAACTTAGGTTAAGCGTAAAACACAATGAACTTTTCACCAATTATTCTCGAAATATTCATCTACGTGTTCTTTAACAGGTAATAAATAGGACTCATCTCGCAGCATCTGTAAGGGAGGGATACCTGATTTTTTTTATGTAACATTAAACATATATTATATATAATCACTATCCCCGACTGATACTGCAACCTACAGATCATATGAATGTTATCATTGATGCTTGTACAAATTTACAGATCTTTGTCTAGTAATTAAGTATGCATTCGGTTCGGAAAGAACAACTCAAAGCACGTGTGGAAGTTGCATTGGTACCGAGGCATGCCGAGTTACCGGCAAAGTAGCGTACCTGAAAGTAGGTATTCTTGAATGATTCTGTTTCTTGCACACCTTATTTTTTATATATTAGCAAAATATGACGTTATTGATGGTGTGTTTTTACATTTTATCAAGTAGCTCGTGCGTAGTTGTTTACTGACGTCACCTTCATGACGGCCAGTAAGTCAACGTCAAATAGTTAAAAAAAACTGTTCAGATAATTGGTAATCGTGTTATAAGTTTCTTTTTATACGTGCATCACTTTATTACTTAATCTTGGTATCAGTATTGATTTAAAGCTTACTTCTTTGGCACCGTTACCTTTAAAAATCACAAAATCAGTGAAAATTTGGTTGATACTGTTTAATTGTGAATGTTTAAATAAAAAAAAAATGACAGGACTAGTTTAATCACTCATGTATGATGAAAAAAATGGAACATTACAAAAACAAAACAAAACAAAACATAACATAAAGTTAATGTTATGTTTGCAATCATATCAAAATCAAGTTGTGAAAATTATCGCAAATTTCAATTTGCATTAAGATTTTTGATAGTGTGGATTGACTTATGTCCAAATGAACACACATCAAGTATCATTCTATTGAAGACTTAGTTAAGAAATAAGACTTTCTATAATTATCATAAAATCTAATTAAAATTATAAACTTATTATGATCATAATAGAGGAATTTGTATATACAAACTTATCTTTAAAAATATTTCTATGGGTCCATCCGTTTTCGTATTGATTTGTATTAAGGTATGTTTCTATGTGGATTTCTGATAATTATTGTTTGTGATTATGTGCGGTCAATAACCTGCACTTATTTCATATTTCCAAGGATCACCTTACCAACGGTAGGCACCATATGCTTCGTTTTAAAATCTTTGAATAACTTGTGACCATTTATCAAAGATGCATGCCATACGAGTTGCGGTCCTCAACCCTATCTTTGTCAGCACGAAGTCGACGGGAAATTATCATAAACCTTAGATCTTGTTAAGAGAACTTCTAATGGCAACCGGTAATGGCTTCTTGCATTTTGATGTGGTCTTTAAAAACAAAATTCAAATGAACAATTAAGGTCAATGTACTCCTTCGTGATTGAACATATACGTATCTTATAAACATACTTGACTTTTGATGATAACCAATGATAGTATTGCGAATACAAGATGAATTTGCTAGAAAATAATATCATGTTAAACATTAATTGTGACAAAACAACACCTTTAGCAAACGAAAAACATATCTTATTAAACATATTAAAGAAGTGTTTTACACGAGTCGCTGAGTCGTTAGTTTTTACTTTTTTATTAATATAATAATATGCCAGACATGTTGCCGGTGTCCGAAGCAGTGATACGATGGCGTATTTGCTTCTGTTGTCAATGTGTAAATATTGATAATCCCCAATTGCAAGCACATAGCTGTTTACATCTTATATTTACAAATCGCACTTTATCGCCCCCCAAAAAGATGTATTATATTTTAAACCAAGATCTGTTAGAATTCAAAGGCAACTTAACAACATCACCTCAGTACCTCGAATTAATTTGCTTCAGGGAGTATCGTGTTTTCTACACTCAAGACGCATCAATTGGTATTGATAGCTTTAATGTTGCAATTACAAAAGCCGATCATTATAAACTGTCATTGATGATTATCGAATCGTAAAAATGTGTTTACTTCATCTCAAAATGTGTTGAAAGGCTAATCCGTCACAATGCTTTCGTGTCTGCACGTAGCAAATCATTCTCAATTACAGATTGCTAAGGTTGTGTCAAAAGACTAACGCTGAGCTCTAATTAGGGGTGTTGCATTTCATGATGTCGACATGCGTACCAGAAAACATAGAGAGATATTATAAAAGATAGAATATGGCAACACATGTTTTACATATGAACGCATTTTAAATTTATACTAACAGTACTTCATTGTTCACGGGAACGCTGAAATCGTTGAAAGGTATGCTTGATTTTATTTTTTGTTTTCGATTCTGTTCAACCGCAATTAAAATCGCATTCAAAAAACGGAGACACCATTGTGTATAGTCGAAAACATCAGGATCATGATGAGGGCCTAGAATAAAGGTCTCAAGCGAACCTAATGAAAACACTTGACATTCAACATGTCGAAGAGCTTGTTTAACAATTGCAACAGGAATTTCGGCAAGATGGTCTATAGGAAAATACAATAAAATGTGATACAACTGAGAACTCTCAAGCTCCATCCAACGTTTCTAAAGTAATAAGCGTACTAGCTATAATGATTCACCACCAAATACAATTCACTGACAGAACCCAAAACCAGAACCAGAAACCTTAAATGAATATTGATGGACGAAGCAAACTGCTTTCCAAATTCTAAAATGCACACCCAATAGTGGAACATACCGGAATAAACGCGGATGCCTTATACTACCATATACTAACTTAAATAACACTGAAACAAACTCTTAGAACAAAAGTTACAATACCGATAGTACATCTGTGGTCAAGATACACATTTAATTTCACAATTGTAAATCTACAAAACAGCGAAATACATCTGCATGAAAAAAGGCTAGTCAAACCAAGGATTTAATGTGTTGATATTGAACAAAGGACCCCAAGGCATTGTCATGACAAAACAAATACTGATAGGTTTACTTCCCGGGAGTTGACAAAATGGTAAAAATGTATACAATAGGGGCATCACATAGCTTGCTTCTACTGACACAAGTACACAAGAAACGCTGAAATGAGATGAAACATTATCAGATTTGTCTGGCCCATCTCCCGACGGGAAATACTTATTGGTAATTTAGTTATTTTTATTATCGGCTGAATCGAGTTAGGTGAAAACTGATAATAGCCGACAGCTAAAATAATTAAATGACTAGCAGTAAACACACTTTTACCGATTTATGATGACAAAATGTCGGAATATGAAACACTTAAAACGGAACAAGATTCACGAATAAACGGTTATTATTCAATTTTATTTATAAATTTATTTATATCCGTCAAAAGAAAAATTCAATGATTACGGCACAGCGAGAAGACAATATAATAACGAGAAACGCGTCAAAAAATATAACAGTTCATGGTCTACTCAACCTTATACAAGCGACCAAGAGGTCGACACTCAAATACATGGCTCACCAGAAGCTCAAAGTTTGAAAATAAAATCAAAAGCCGCCAACACACTTAAAAGAGAAAGTGTAAATAACAGTGTGAATATATGATTTTGCAGTGGCACAATTATCCATTTGTATACCTATAAAAACACACGAAGATTGGATTTATATACATGTGTAAACTAATTATCAGTGTTTGATTACTAAACACGTTGCTACTAAATTTATACATAGTTCATTTTAAAGAAACTTCAATAAATAAATAAATCACCATCTGACTGTCGGAGAGTGACATGGAATTAATGGTAATTTATATATAATCAGGAATATATTACTTTTACAAGTGCATGGACAAGGGAAGACACCTTATAACGAAAGCACACATTCTGAGCGACATTGTGTTTAACAAAGATGTAATCATTAAGACTGACAATGAATAAAGACTTTGTGTGTATCTTTCAAGCTGAATTGACGACAAAAGTCTATTTTAACTTAGCTTTATGTTTAAATCTGTTCAAGCATTACACTGTCGAAATTGAAACTTCTCTAATACTCTGTAGGATAAAAAAGGTTACTAATACATAGAAGCATTCAACATAGCTTAAAACAAAACCTACCTTATAAACAGAAAGTAATTTCAATGTTTTATACAATGTAGTTTTTTAGTACGGCCGATTAACCTCAAAAACGAAATGAAATATACACGGACCTGTACTTTGTGTCGAATATGGAACCTCATTGTGATTGCAACATGGATTAACAAAGCATATATCAAGACTATTATGCTGCAAAAACATACAAGAAAGTTACACATAAGAATCACAGAAGCAGCTTTTCGGTCAACGTCATTAACACGGATAATGTCTCATATTGATTTCGATATATAGCGTGCCTTTACTGCGGTTATATCGCATTTTCAATTGCTGTCACAAAAAACCTCTTGGAAGAACAGCCTTATGTATAAAACTCTTATTTTTGACACTTCATAAGATTTTTAACTCAATGTTTTGGAGTGGGAATAAACAACCAAGACATTAAGGTGATACAGCAGAATAAAGAAAGATAACCGTTTGGTACTGAATTACTTTAGTTAGAGTTTACATATAGTGACCAAACTTGGTACGTAGAAATATTTTATGGAGGACTTTCATTGGATTTCCTTTCTGTTTAAGGTCAAGGTCACTATAACTATAATTATTATTATTATTATTATTATTATTATTATTATTATTATTATTATTATTAATATTATTATTATCATCATCATCAAGGTTTTAGCGATATAAGGAAAGATAAAGTTTCGATATTCATTCGCAACACATTACCTCTATTGTGTGTATGGACCTAACAAATAACTGAGTTTGTGCTGGTGTGCAAACAAAAAAATGTTTACTATCTCTTTTGACCCATTCATCTAGGAATATTCATTAAAATTTTCTTTCTTACTGATTATATATAGGTTTAAAATATATATGTAATAACCGATGCTTGAACAAATATACATAATTTGGTGCAGGAGACATGCCACTTTTGTACACAATTACATTAAGATACCAGAGTCAGTTTGATTGAGAATGTCCAATACGACATTTACAGCTCAGACGGTAGCCGAATATAGAACTAATTATACGTGTGTAGGGGAATATGCATAAGAAAATACCAAATGGAAGCAATACATCAGAAATGTAATAAGAAGTTCAATTGCAAAAATGTATTAATGTGTTTCTATGGAAAATAATCAAACTGGATTTAAATATAGAACAAAGTCACAATAGAAAAGGATGAACGCAAACGTTGGTTGGAGTGATTTTAACTTTTTATAACTTTCATACTGCATTTAACAATCTAAATTTCAAAGAAGAAAGCCTTAAAAAACCAACTACGAAGTTCTACAAAAGCGATTTAATCCAATAAATGTTTTTAAAACACATTTAACATTTTATAATTGAACAATAGCAGTTTAAGAATTAAGGAATCAAATTAATCGCGTGTAGAAGTATAATCAAAATGCAATAACTCCATCCATCTTATTTAAACTTAGTTAAAAAACTTACATTAACATTTTGTACAATTACTTCTTGTTGGTATACCTTAATGGATGTTTGGATTATTACAGTCAACAAAACCGGAATGGAAACACAATACTTATAAAAATAGGCTTCCAAATATAGTAAAATATAGGTCATTAAGTATCCTAAATACTTCAATTGTCAATTGAAGAAACATGCATTTGCTACCAAATTGTTGGAAACTATTGCCAAAACACTGCATTTGTCAAAGGTGGTTAACTTGCTTGGGATTAGCATCAGGGCTAGCGCGTTCCAACAATGCAAATACAATGGTTGGAGCAATATATATATATTATTCGAGTAGTACCAGTAGCATTACGTAAGGTGCAATATGTTTCATGTACGTCTACGTAGGGACTACACTTTGAAATTAAAAACTTCATCAAATAATGCGTACACAGTTCACGTTAAACCAGTTCAACCGCAATCGGAACACCTCGGCCATCTCCCTCAACGAGCCTCGGATGTATGCCGTAAGTATAAGAAAAAGTAGTTTGTAAGTTTAATAATGTTATTATTAATTGTAGGTTTTAACGTATTGAATCGAAGTACAAATAAAGTGTACTATTGCAAAAACTAAATGAAGGCATGTCCTTGAAGTTTCTTCCTCAGGTTAAAGTTTTTACTTAACTGCTAAATTGAAATAACTAAGCAATCTACTTTAAGCGTAGTTATAGTATTTTATGCAAACATATTTTTGTATGTTATTGTGTTATTTTAGCAGTACCTTATCAGCCAACTGACCGCAATAAGCCAATCAGAAGATTTGCTTAGGCACGCAGTGTTAATTTGCATATCAGGTCGAGTGGTCTCTTATGTGACCTCTGAAAACCAATTAAAATGCTTCATCCATCGTCTTTGTTTACTTTAGTAAAACAGAAGCGTTCGCCAATTTAACTAGAATTTTCAACTAACCACTGTCTCTATTACCTACACGTTTTTCTTTCATCCTGAGAAATGGAAATCTTACTGTTTATGATGCCACACAATTTTATAACGTATCATTCGATTCGTTATCGATTTTTATTCTTCAAAATTAATTTATTCCTGCCTTTTACATGTACTGGCATACTATTAGGCTACTTGCAGGCAGCTCTCAGTTTCACTTTGCATTACAAGATGTACTGGAGTTGTTTACCTACCCATTTATTGTATTACAGGAAACATATGATAGCACTCATCACCTTATTTTTCTTGACTTTTATTGAATAGAATTTTGAATAAATGCCCATTATCAATCAACGAAGTGTGTTTTCTTGTTGTTTTTTTCTTCTTTCATACGTACATTACAAGTTCAACAGGCTAGCATTTAAACCTCTTAGTTTCTTAGACGAAATCCTTGGAAGAAACGTAAGTACGAAGTCGTACAAAAGCGTTTTAATCCAATGACTTATTTTAAGACACTTTAAACGTCTTATTTTGAACAAAAACAGTTAAAGAAATAGGGATCCGAATAGCGTGTAGAAGTAGAATTGAATTGCAATAACTCCATCCGTGTTCTGATACGAAGGTCGAGTACAGGTCTTAGTTTAAAGAACATGCACGTGTACATTTTTGCACAGGCATCTGAATCATTGTTTGTCACTAAAATGTTGTTTAAAACCATTTTGGGTACATACAATGAAATAAACAACACATCTGAAGATATTTAGTGTCTTTGATATACAAAAAAGAAACAAGGTATGTAACTCAAACTTACCCGATTTCACGCTAGAGTCCAGTTTTAAGCAAATTTCTCAACCAACATATAAACAATCCATTTTTAAATAAGTGACCTGGAAAGAAGAGTCAATTGCCTTTAAAATGGTGTGCGATATGTTGGTATAACTACATTGTCTTTAGACAAACAAGCACAATTCGATGTCAAATTCATGTGTTTTTCTTTAGTCGGAAAGAGTACAGCAAATTCCAAACTTCAATTATCCCCGATTGAACAGCACTATACACAGAAATAGCAAAATTGTTTTATGCTTCTGTGTATAGATGATACAATTCCATTACGAAATATCACATACAGACAAACGTATTAATTGAGAACCAACCGTATCCGTCTTCGTAATTAAATCCAATTTCACTTTTCGTATGAGGCGGCCATTTTTCTGACAAGCGCTCTGATGAACCAAGATGCTGACCTTAATTCTGATTGGCTGTTAGCGCCGGACCCAGCATCGCTGGGGTTGCGCACGTTCGAGCCGGGACAAAGAGGGTAATGTTTACATTAATTTGTACATGTTAGTACCGCTAAAATTTGAAAACTCAATTAGTTTGTCAATTGATTGTTTTGATCTATGCTTAGTACAAACATTGATTACTCATTAACTGTGTAAGACAAAATGCATGTCACTTGGTAAGTATGTAAAAATATGTATAAATCATTATATTAGAAGAAATTTGGTGGAAAAGCAAATTTGATTTAATTTAAATGTTTTTCAGAAAAAATCAGTCCTTTAAGAGATCAATTAAATCAAAATGAAATTTATAGAAATCTGTGTTTAAGTGGAATCCAACACTTCCAAGCACCCCCCCCCAAAAAAAAAAATAAAAATAAAAAAATAAATAAATAAATAAATAAAAAAAAATCCCTACCCCACTCAGCCAACCCATCTATGCTGGAGTAATTTGTTTTCTTGTATGTAAGAATTCATATACTGGGATTGCTGACTTTTTTTCTGGCCTTACATATGCTGTCATTTGCTAGCCTTACATCCAGGCTGTTTTAAGATTCCACCTGACCCTTGGCAGAATAGTTTAACCATTGCATTACATTATATCATTATAGCAAACCAACAATGAGTTTGATATTTTCAAATTTTATTTTGTCACTTAAAAAGCCCACTTGATGACAACAAAATAAAAGAGTTAATCAATTCATTCTGAATGATGAGCAATTAAATAAAGCATGGTACTCTTTTACAACATTAGTCTCCGAAAATCTGTTTGTGCACAAAGTGAGAAGATGGTTCAAATACATAACTTAATGATTGTAAACATTTTCATTTTAAAATATCACATAATTGTAGACTATTACAACATGTAGAACATCTATTGAAACACCTTTTGATATCGTACTCTTGCTTTAAATGCATGTGATTATTAAAGGGCCAACCTTAAAGAAATGTTTGTTTGTTGATACCTGACAGACTTAGAAAATCATCTTAACTCATGCATTTATTTAGCTGTTTATAAAGTTGACAATCTTGTCTATATATGCTGCAGGAAAAATATCATTTTTAAGGAATTAAACCATTTAAAATAACAAAACCTACAAAACCCCACCAAAAATAGTTTCAGCAAACAAACACAGAAACAGATTATCAATGATTATATATTTTTTTTTTCATTTGTAGTTATTCTAATTAGTTTCTTTAATCAATAGCAAACACCAATTCACAAATATACTAAATGTTCTAACACTTAATTAATAAGTCAGACCCAATAAATGAATGCAAGAGTCCCTTTAAATGCAATTCACCAATATTTCACCTTCAACAATTGAAAAGTCATTGTTATACACTGTGCTCCTATTTATCTGTAAACTGTTCTGATATCAAAAAAATAGCATACAGTCCAAATTATTTTTTCTTTCCCTTTTTTTTGGTTGAGGCAGTGCCATCTTCACAATACATGCAAAACCAGTTGTGTTCATCTGGTTCACTGGTGATTCCAACACATCTCCTAAAATATGTTTGATAACCTTTATTAACTCTTATTTAAATCTCTTCATTTGTGAAGTGAAAGAGTTAAATCACAATTTAATAAACTTCAATAAATTTTGCTACAAAAAAAAAACAAATTGGCATATTCATTCAAAATGAAAAAAAACTGTCCAAAACTGTACACAGTCTAAAAAAGGTTTTTTCACCCACATATGTCCGTGATGTTAGGCAAAAGCCATTAAATGAAGTTGAATTTGCATACCAGTGGAACCAGTCGTCACAAATGTCACAGGCAATCATTGGATCCATATCGGTCTCTTCTTCCCCACACATTGGGCAGAAGCACACTGTTTCACCATCATCAGCCTAAAACAAATTCTTTGAAAATGTATACCAAAATAAGATCACTCTTAAAGTACCTCACTCATAGTTTGTGAAATGCACTTATCACCAAAACAGTGTGGCAAATCGTAAAATAAATTAAGGTTGTGATGTGGCAGTGAGATTAGCTGAGTGGTTCCTACATTTCCCTTGACTGCTTGGGTTCAAACCCCACTAAAACCAAAATATTGTTTTGCTATAACTGTATGATTTTCTGCAATTTCAATATCATAGAGTTACATATTAATAAAATAAGGGGGTTTAGATTAATTACCGGAATAACTAATTTTTGTTCCAAAAACATGAGTGAGACACTTTTGAGACTGTTAACAAAACTTGCATTTAAAGCTGCACTCCCACAGAATTACCATTTTTTCAACTTTTTCAACTTTCTAGTCTTGGAAAGAGCATTTTTTTGTGTGAATATCTGCAACGAATGATATAAGATTGTAACTTAAATTAGATGTGAACTGCTGTTTTGGTAGTCCTTGGTTACCAGTCATCTAAAATTGGCATGTTTATGATTTGGAAATATTAAGGTTGAATTGTCAAATACTGCTTTTTATAAATCTTGTGTCAGTATTTGAAAATGTTGTCAATTCACAGAGAGTCAATTCACTCTTATTTTCTACATCAGACAATGGGATACAAGTTTTAAGAAAAATACTATTAAAGCTGCACTCTCACATCTTTTGTCTTTGAATTTGTGAAAATGCCTCGAAACCAGTGATTTAAGACTGCTGATGTAAGGTCAGATCATAGTTTAGTCCCGTACCCTAACCCTTAACTTAAATCAGGTGATTCTGATATAAAAGTCTAAAACTGCAAGTCTGAGTGCAATTTTAAAGATCTAAGGGAAATGACTTGAGCAACTTTTTATTTCAAGGTATAATTGATTCTTCATTTTCAATAAGAAAAGAAAAATTATTTAGAAACACTTTTACCATGAATGATCCTTTGTAAGGTTTGGCCCTTTTTTCCTTTCCCTCTTACAGACTTCTTTTGGCTACAAGATTTTGGAATTCTTTTTGTTAACTTTTGTCGTGATCTTGCAGATTGATAATCCGTTGTTGATTGTTCGGTACTTGTTGAAGGTTCCGTACATGTTGGCTGTGCCTTACTTGTTGATGGATTGATATCTGTTGACTGGGAGGTACTTGTTAACCGTGCGGTACTTGTTGACGGTCCCATACTGATAAATGACTTGATGGATGAGTTCAGCCCTCTTGTCATTAATTTCCCGGCTTATTTAATCTGTTTCTCCTTTTTGGTTTGAATTTCTTTTCTGTGTGCAAGGTTTTTTTTCACATGATAAGCTGATTTCAGGTCCTTTTTGAATTGTTTGAAAAACACCATCAAAAACTTGTTTAAAATTTCTTCATATATGTTTGACAAAAACCTATTCATTCTTGGTTGGTCTTCAACAAATACATTAGAAAGAATAATACTGTCAAACATTTCTCTCAATTTTTTATCTGAAGAAATTATTGTCAAACAAAACTAATATATATTTTCACCGTGTTTAATCACATTAGTTCCATTGAGAAGAGTTAAACACTGATAACAAATGTTTGTAAAAAAGTCAAATGCCCCATCACTTACATGTGTCAGAGATCTGGCAAGATTTTGATTTCTTTCAATTTCTTTAAGAGATGCTTGATCAGAACTTTGAACCTTAAGATACTGTTCTTCTTCACTTAGATAATTAAAGACATCTACGGCTACAGATGCGTTTTCATAAGAAAACTGTGATTCACTAGAAGTTGAAAGCCTATGAAGGTTTTTTCTGTTTTGAGTATTTATGTCTCAACTTGGCAACACAATAACCTCCAACATATCTCAGCTTTGCTTTAGAATGACCATCAACAAAGCGTTGAACTGTATTCAGCTTTTCAATTTTATAAACCAATGCTTTTTGTTTCAAAATATAACTTCTGATAGCTTCATGTATTTTATAAAATATGTTCATGTGCTCATCTGAGAAGTCATTACTGAACATTTCTACACACTGCACTTTATAGTCAAGGCTGGTCAAATAGATATGGACGTTTTCATAGAATTTCACAAGTTCTTTAGGTTGCACATTCCTTGGCTCTTTTATATTGAGTTCTTCAATGAATTTTGAAATAACAACAAACTGGCTGATAGAAAATATTTTCAGGTGCTCCATAGATATTGTTGATAATATATCATTTATTTTAGACTGTTATCACAGTCTTTATTTTCAAGCTTTCAAACAAATCACTGATAAGAAAGTCCTCCGGAAGATCAAAATCCATAATCCTATTTTTTTCCTTATCTAAATCCTGAATCACTTGATTAAAATCATCATCGAATGCATCATCATCATTTTCATTCAAATCAGTCTCAAATAAAACCACATCCTCTCCAACCGCAGTCGATGTTGTAACAAAATCTGGCCTGAAAAATAAGGCAACATGCTTATATAAAAATTGCAGTCAACACAAGTGAAACAATCATTTTGACTCCTTTAAGCTGCACTCTTACAGATTGCCTGTCTTTGAATATATGTGCCATTTTTTTGCATAAATATCTAAAAAATAAGTAATGTAAGGTTGCTGACTAAAGATCAGATCACAGAATTTCATGTCATCATTTTAAGATTGCTAGTTTATGGCTAAAAGTGTTACTGAAAGATTTATTGGCTTTTTTTCAAACAACATCAATCTTTTGCTAGTAATATTAGACTGCTGACAAAAAAAGATCACAGATTTTTATATTTAAGTTTAAAACATGATATTTCATGCATTTTTCTTAAACTGTTAGTAACGGTTTAAGCCATTAAACATTAATTTTCGAACGGAAATATGAAAATCTACGATCTGAATTTTTGTCAGCAATCTTATATCATTGGTTTGCAGATATTTACGCAAAAATTTACCCTTTCCAAGACAAAAAATAAAAAAAGTTGTAAAAATGGTACATCTGTGAGAGTGCAGCTTTAAGATCTGATCTCAGTTATTCATATTTATGTTTGATCATTTTTTATCTAGAAGAATAACTTTCTCTTAGGGCAGTTTTCAAATTTATTTAGATTTTTTTAGATCAGTGTTCACTTCGAGTTATATTATATACCAGTAACTAAATCGAAACTGATTCTGAGACATAATTTTAAAATTTTAAAATCTGTAAAACTGGATAAGTGCAACTTTAAACCTCTCACTCTAAGCATTTGTTTTGAATTGTTCCCTGATAAGGTTCAAGTTATGAAATATTTAAAAGGAACTCAATTATAAGAACTAGTATTACATGTAGTGAGATTAATTCACCTGATTTGAACTTGAATGAAATTTTGCATTAGATTTTGTTATTTTTTTCTGAATAAACCTTATAATGTCAATAGACAAACATTTTTAAAACATAATGTAAAATTTGCTATACCATTTTAACTACTATAAAATACCTAAAACTTTTATTTTTCACTTTCAGGATGATATCCCGTTTAGAGGAAACACACTCAAGCACTTCTTGTGTTGATCCAGATGAACTGTTTAGTATATACAAGTTTGAGTGTGCTGAGCATGGACTTTCATCAGCAGCAAGCAAAAAGCAATTTTTAGACACACTGCAATATTTGTTTAAGATAAATCTTGTGCGTCAACTTATTAATGGCAAACATAAGTACATGTACAGTGGAATTCTTCTAAAAGATGCACCATCATTTCAAGGAATTGGCACAGGGGACTTTTCGGAATTAGGCGCCATACTTACCTCACTGGACCTTCAAGAGAAAACTGCTTCAGCATCAAAAGCCTGACGGTTGATGTAGATAGTGGCTGCCAGATCAATGGACAAACATTGTATAAAACACTTACTTTCCATGAAGATGGAACTTTTGAATGCCACATAGCAAATGTGCAAGTAGAATTGCAACTTGGAGTACTTACTAGTTACAGTGCAACAAATGAAAGCATAGCGAATATTATCAAGATCATTCAAAAATTGCCTCTTTGTGGTGCTGTTCCAGTTCATCCATCAGTGGTGGTATCACGATTTCATATTCTTGAAAGAGTAACAAAAAGAGAAGATGAACAAAGAGTCATTAGGTCAGTTATTTGTAAGAGAGCAACTCCGTACAACTCAAGATCAATGAAATGTAAAATCTGCCAAAAAATGACTTTCACTAAAATAACCAAACAAAGTGCACAAAAACAGAAAAAAACACAAATATATACATCTGAGAATGAGAACTCTCCAAGTTTAAGAGAAAAACTTCAGCAATTATTTCCAGGCGCTTCTAAAACCAGACTTGATATGCTCATAAACCAGTCAGTGAACGACAGCAGGGAAAAAAATGGAAGAAGATGGGGAAAAGAAATTTTAATGACATGTCTTCAGATCTATAGCCGCTTATGAGACTTTGAGAGAATCCGACCTCATTTTACTGCCCTCACCTTCAATCCTTGTGCTCTACAAGAATAGCATCAAACAGGATGTGGGTTTCAATGAAGAGGTTTTCCAATGGATGTATGAAGAGGGTGAAAGGAAATTGTTGAATGACTTAGGGAAGTCAGGAGGGTTAATTTTTGATGAAATGAGTGTACAGAGTGACCTCCAAATTTTGAAGTCAGGGGATGGTATTGAATTAAAGGGGTTTACCAGCATTGGTGAAGAGGGTGACGTTTGAAAAACATTACGTTTAGGGGTTGAGAAAAAACAATTGGGCACACATGTTCTCCAATTACTATTTCTGGGATTGACTGGCTTCAGATTTCCCATAGCTCATTTCTTAACAAGTCAAGTTCAAGGCTTTGAGCTATATTCCCTATTTTGGAGGGCTGTTCGGAAAATGGAAGAATATGGCTTCAAAATATTGTACACATGTATGGATGGTGCTCAGTGCAATAGGACTTTTATGAATATTCATTTAAAAAACACCATCTCAAATTGTTTTACAACTCAAAGCCTCTGTTCACTTCGAAAAATGATCTTTATCATGGACTTTTCTCACTGCGTCAAAAAGATTAGAAATAACCTGTTAAAAAGTGGAATAAAGAAGACCTCAACACGTATTCTTACTCTTCCAGAACAGGGGTCAACAATCCAATGGCAAATGTTTTCAGATGCGTATGATTGGGATAAGCAGCATTGTCTTATCATTCACCGAAAACTTTCTGACCTACATATAAATCCTAACAATCAAGAAAAAATGCGAAATTTCCTTGCGGAGGAGGTCCTAAATAATGACATGCTTAATTTATTTATTCAGTATCAGACGGCACTTGGTGAAAAGGGCACTGTCCTTAATGGAGTAATCGAACTTTTAAAACTAACATCAAAATTCATTGACATATTTCGTGACAAAAGACCTATTGTAAATAAAGATGACCAAAGACTAAAAGATATTATTGAAATTGCCCACTGGTTTCAACAATGGAAGACATCCGCAGACATGTCATCTGAAAAAGACCGTTATAAGAAAATCTTTCGCTTCAGTGCCATGAAGACATTCAAGCTTGCTGTACTGGATTCATGAGCTCTGCTTGTACGTCACGTCAAACATTGAAGGTGGCCAAGTTATACCTGCCCTTGTTAATTCAGATGCGATCGAAAATCATTTTAACCAGCCAAGATCAACCTACATGGAGCAAACAGCAACCCTAACATTCTTCAAAACAGTAAAGCTCAAAACAGTATTATTATTGGTGAAAGTTTGATATCAAAAAAAGCAAATGCATTTAGATCTGAGGAAAAAACCCAACCTTTTGTGCTACAACTAAAGAAATCTTCTAGAAAGCGAACTCAGCAAAGATATCTACAGAAATACCATCAAAAATCAAATGTATTCGCTACTAATGTGTCACTTCATCATCCAGTGTACAAAATAACATTGTAATATTTGTACATTATGATATTTTCTTCATACACATAAATATAACTTAATGACTTTATTTTAAACCTTCCAAATGTCAAGTAAAGTGTTTTTTGTAATACTTCGATGAGCCTTCTTAATTATTAAAATTTACTTCATGTCATCTAAAACACTTAGAAAACAACCTCATTGGCTGATACATAGTCAACGCAAACTCTGACGCAGGAAGTGAGTATCAAATAATTGGCAGTAGGCGGACCTTTAAACATGCTCGAAAGTTGAAATTCTTAATAATTAAGTCCACTACTTAATGGTTGCCTTTCTGCAATTTCATTGGGATACCATGATAAGTTGTATTCTAAATTCACTTACCATAACCCAACAGTATTCTGGGGACTCAGTCTCAGCCGTAGAAAACATAATGACTTACCATATATTCAGTATCTTGGAAGGGACAGGAACATAACTTCTTATCTAAGTGGGCATCTTATTTGAAGCAACCTAGATCGTACCTGAATAGCAATCTGCAACAGCTGCAGTCTGCTACAGTGTCCTTGAAGATATCTCTGGACAGGAAATCTGTTATCTTCTGTGGTTGTGGCACACACATGTTTGGAGAGAATTGTGTTATTCTCAACCTTTCAATGTCCTTGACCCTTGACATTGCAACCCCTAGTTGGCCTGGCTGGAAAATTCCCCGGCAGTCAATTTCAACCCTTTGGAGAAAAGGTTGTGATTTAAATATATAACAAATAACAGTTATAAATGTAAAGAGGAGCATTGAACCTCTCTTTTTACCAAATATGACTTATTTGATGATTATGAACTGCAAGGTTGTTGAACTACTTTACATTTTCTATTTTTATGCAATTTGTTCTGCTATCTCATTAAAATCAATGTTGAAGCTGCACTCTCACAGATTGAACATTTTGACTTTTTTTGTCTTGGAACGAGCCAATTTTTGTGAAAATTCAGTGATATAAGACTACTGACAAAAAATTAGATCTCACAATAAAAAAAACATGTTTTAAACGGTAAATCTGTGAGAGTGCAGCTTTAATATCTGAAAGTAAATCGGTGTATTTAAACTTAAAATTATACATTATCAATGACATATTGCCATACATGTAAATAGCTGTACGCCTCATTTCAGCCTTTTATGTTAATGCTCAATTGAAAGATTTCATAGAAGAATTTCATTGTGCCTTTCTTAACACAAATTAAATATATTCTAATTGTCCAAAGTCATCACCTGTGCCTTGTGTACGGTCAGGGCAAAAGCAGGTCTGACAGGATACTGCCTTCTTACAGCTTATTCTTGTTCAGCTTCGGATTGTACACTGAAAATAATTAATCTTTGTATGCATTCCTAGATTTAATATCTTAAAAGTATTTTTAGTACTAGATTGTTTTTAAGACAAAGTTTAATAAGATTGAACAATTTTGGATTACAACATTAATATTGTTATGAATTAGACTTTAAATAAGTAATGTAACGTACACATACATGTACAATAGCACTTGCAAAAAATCTTGTCAATTCGCTTACTCATGGTTACTATATGTATTGGAAATTGTAATGATAATAAATAATTATCTATAATATTTCCATTTGTCTTTAGTTCCATATCTGCATATTTAAGCTGCACTCTCAAACATTTTTTTTTCTTTTTTTGCAAGAGCCAAATTTTGCATAAATGTCTGGAAACAAGTAATATATGACTGCTGACAAAAATCGGACTATTTCTTCTCATTTACATTTGAAAAATTATGTTTTATTTTATTTGACTGGAATGACACCAGCTGATTCTGTGACAAAAATTATAAAAAAAGTCAAATTGTCAATCTGTGAGAGTGCACCTTTAAACGTTTAAAGCAATACCTTCAAAACTGCATTTTGATAACTTGGTTGTTATTGAAACAGATGGGAATTCAATAACAGGGCCATCCATATCAAGTTGTCGTACAATACCCCGCAAACCGTTTACTAACTGTGAGGACAGGTTTCGAAGTAAAGTCACTGGAATTCCAACCTTTAACCACAGTGTTTTAGAAACTGTTAGCCTTGCCAACCTTTTTGTATCGCCAGAGTCCTCTGCAACATATTGTACAAGGTCACCTTCATATTCAAGGATTTTATAGCGATTATAATCGTCAACTTTGTCATTTGTAGCATAAAGCATTGTTGCTTCAGCATTATTATCAAGGAGGTTCCGTGACAGAGACTTACACAAGTTAAAAGTTTTCATTGACAAATCTTGGCCTAAAGATACCTCATGGATTGCCTTAATAAAGTCACAATCAGTTTGGCGAATAACTTGCTTTAACTGAATTCTGTGTGGTAGTAATTGATCAAACAGTTCATTTTCGAAACAAAAACTGCCTTCATCATTATAAAGAATGTCTTTTACAGGTGGCAACTGTAAAAAATCACCACACAAAATGAGCTGTACACCTCCAAACAAGTAGTCATTGTTTTTCAGAGACATTATTTTACACAGCGATGAGAATGTCCTTTAACTTATCATGGAACATTCATCAATGATCAAAGTTTCTGTGCATTTGACCCTTTTCAAAACATCCTGGTGCTTAACACTGTTTAGCAAATAGTTCTTAAGACAGGCTGGATCATGCCGACCATCTTCGATGCCTGCAAACCTATGAACTGTCATTGCCTGTAAAAAGAAATTACATTTTTTCAGAGAAATTAGTGATTTTTTTTGTATTTGTTTTTACTGCCTTTACCTTGCAAATTGGGAAAAATCAGGCCAAAATAGCTAATATAAGGAAAAATATACATCTTCTAACTTTTTTATGCATACATTATGCTATGAAAGAGTAAGTATTGTCAATTTTTGTTTACATTTCAAGAAATTCATTGCTTTTTTATTCATTTATGAAAGCTACATTAATAAATTGGGGAAAAGTATAGAAATATTTTTTGGGGGGAAATGGACATATTTTCAAAAGGCAGTAAATTGCACCAAAAATAAACACTAGAAATAACGACATGGTTCTCTGGCAACTCATACACACACATATATGAACAGAACTTGTTATTTAAAATGTATTTTAAAATAAGTCCACGTTATTGGTACCACATAGCCCTTACATTCAATTACCAATCACTCCGTCCCCAACACTAGAACATTTTCGATAATTCTTTATTAGGTGTACATTTAACTTTAGAGTCCCATCTTTCTCAATCAACAGTTCTACAAAATATACCCACTATTATTTGAAGTAAACAGAGTATAAAGGTAAAACAATACCCTACCTCAAGGTCAGAATCGTATACATGGCATGCAATGCCGGTTGAACATGTAAGCTGCACAGCTTTACCCAGACTTTTCAAATTTCTTTCTATAGCTGATATGACAGTACTTTTTCCACTGCCTGCAGGACCGTTTATCAAAAAACTATGACCCTCCATGGCGAGATTTAATGCTCCATTTTGTTCGTCGTTCAGCATAGTTGAAACGCTAGAGCATCACTTTTACCGCGGTGTGTCAAGTTTAATATGAAAACATTACCCTCTTTGTCCCGGCTCGAACGTGCGCAACCTCAGCGATGCTGGGTCCGGCGCTAACAGCCAATCAGAATTAAGGTCATCATCTTGGTTCATCAGAGCGCTTGTCAGAAAAATGGCCGCCTCATACGAAAAGTGAAATTGGATTTAATTACGAAGACGGATACGGTTGGTTCTCAATCAATACGTATGTCTGTATGTGATATTTCGTAATGGAATTGTACCATCTATACACAGAAGCATAAAACAATTTTGCTATTTCTGTGTATAGTGCTGTTCACTCGGGGAAAATTGAAGTTTGGAATTTGCTGTACTCTTTCCGACTAAAGAAAAACACATGAATTTGACATCGAATTGTGCTTGTTTGTCTAAAGACAATATAGTTATACCAACATATCGCACACCATTTTAAAGGTAATTGACTCTTTTTTCCAGGTCACTTATTTAAAAATAGATTGTTTATATGTTGGTTGAGAAATTTGCTTAAAACTGGACTCTAGCGTGAAATCGGGTAAGTTTGAGTTACATACCTTGATTCTTTTTTGTATATCGAAGACACTAAATATCTTCAGATGTGTTGTTTATTTCATTGTATGTAACCAAAATGGTTTTAATCAACATTTTAGTGACAAACAATGATTCAGATGCCTGTGCATTTTTGTTGTTGTTTAAAGTCGAATCATTTATTAACGTATGAATGTACAATATATAAAAATGTGAAGGATTCTGACAGTAAACCATTCATATCCATGCGAGATTGTTTTCGAAGAAGAATGACCGAGGTGTCCAGATTGATTTAACCCATATGAAGAGCACTTGTGAAATTTGTTTTCTTACGTTTTACAATTCAGTATGTTTTTACAAAGAGAGCCTTCATGTATTAAATTTGCAGTTCAAATTCGCCCGCTACTTTTGCTTGCTGGTAGCTACATGTACAAGAAAATATAGAGCATTGCCGCCTCTCTCTTCTTAAGACAATGAATTGAACAAATGTTTGCCCTTTTCATTTTTGTCGTGCATTATTAAAACCCAAGAGTTGTAGGAAATATGTGCTAAGAAGTTTGATACTAATTGTGTTCATACTGGCATTGATTGAAAACATTTAAACACTGAACAAGATAATAATTAAATAAAATAGTACCTTTCAAAGAACATTTAAACCTAATACAATGCCAACCATTAATGATGATAATAGTGGTTGTATGTACATATAAGGATGTTCCGTAAGAACCAAGTGCTTTGAAAAAGTTGGTAGCTTATAAATCCGTCGCCATCAACAGTACAGATGACTATTATAGTCACACCGCTTTATCTTGTCAAGGCACTTGTGCTCATTTTTAGTGCTGTTAACTCAATCAAAGGTGTCAGACATGTTACTATAGTCTCAACAAGATTGAAGGTAGATACAAAAGTTATTGAAAGTATTTGGCTTTTCAGTTCAGCAAGACCTCGACCGCCATAACCCCCCAAAATAAGTGATGTGGATGTATGCCTCATGTTTTCAAATACGTACCATAACGTATGTGCCTAATAATTCATTTTTGAGCCATTTTCTACAACGGCTACACAGGAAAAGTGCAACGACATCCTTATGTGTTTCCTTCCACGTTTGCCAAACATCATACCCAGTTAAATATGACATAGGTATTTACTTTAATCAAACCAAAGGCGTTAACATAATGAGAAAAAAATGTTGATTATTCATATTAATTACGTTCCTGAAACAGTTTTAATCATCGATTACCAAGTCGTTCTATTGCTAAAGGGCTTAATTGCTTACTGAACTAAGCTGAACTCTAATTACCGATCATATGTATCTCATAACGACAGGATGTAAGATGTAGGGTAATTATGTATGTTATGCAAAGGCTTAATTAGTTTAGAAAGATTTTAAAATGTCATCTAATATAGGTGACACTCAACTAGTTATTGACATGGCACTTTGTAAGAGTTACCATATGATCTCTATGTATTTCTCTGAGACTTCGCATTAACATTAGAACATTTGATGAGCTTTTATTGTAGATTATCAAAATACAAACCGGAGAATCACAAACAAAAGGCATGTTTGAGAAATATGAAACCTGACTTAGTCTTGATAAGATGGAATACGAATGAAATATATCTTTTAAAAAGTATTTTGACCAGTCTAGAGGAAGATACGTGAGCGATCATATGACATTTCTTATAACGCATATTTGCCCCTCGTTCCGTTCTTCAAATGGCGTGCAATCCTTCGATGTTCCAGGAAAAAATGTTTGGACATGGAGAATATAACATATGCACTTTCTCATCAATTCTTGTAAAGCGAAAGATACAAAGATGTATCGTATGTCAGATTACTAGTATTTAAGGCTGGAGAGAATGTGAACAGAACTATTCAGCAGTGGTTAAGGGCATGATTATGTACGTGCTTTAATCATGATCCATAAAATAGTCCGACATCAACATTGAAAGGATTGAATTAAGTAAAAAAATCCGATCATTTATAACTCAGCAGGAGATGACTGTTTCACTTCTGAGCAACAGTTCCTAAATCGGATCATCTATGTCTCAGCAGGAGATGACTGTTTCACTTCTGTGCAACAGTACCTGCGATCGGATCAACTATATCTCAGCAGGAGATGACTGTTTGACTTATGTGCAACAGTTCCCGCGATCGGATCAACTATATCTCAGCAGGAGATGACTGTTTGACTTATGTGCAACAGTTCCTTAGATCGGAGCAACTATATCTCAGCAGGAGATGTCTGTTTCACTTCTTTGTAACAGTCCCGTTCCCGTTTCGGTTTTGTTCTTGGCGTATCCAAAGTAGTTTTTGAATTAGATAAATGATATAATATAACTAGTTGATGGTCATTTGAACACCGTTCTGTTAAATTGCACTAGAGCCGGTATATGTATTAGTCTGAAAGTGGAATCATACGAATCACATTTGTCGAAGAGCAAATGTAATTCTAGATAAGGATTTTATGACCTAGACCATGTCAGAAGAAACAGTTAATTTAAAAAAGTAAACAATCTCAGATTAAACAAGGTATTAGAAACATATTTTGAGTAAAACTGTATGGGTTATGCAAATAGTTTACCAACTTATAATATTGCTTGTATATTGGGTTCTTTGTTACGAAAGTCTACGTCGTAACGCTGTTATAAACAAAGGATTGTGAAAGATTATACTATTTTAATGGTACCTTCGCTTTCACAAGGGGGTAAAGTGAACTTTTAAAATATACGAGAACTGTAATTGCTTAACCGTATTTTTCAAACATACATGTTCATGGAAAATCAAATCCCCTTGATTAATTATCTTACGTTGTAAGTGTACTGAATAGAAGTATTCTTATATTGTTTTTTACAAATTGAAAATTATGACCTAAGAGCAACAAATTACTGCATAGCCGATATTTGCATAGTTATCCCGTTCGACTGATAACATGCCTTAAAATTCGGGGCCCTTCTCACATCCTTGGATGCCCATGCCCCCCCCCCCCTAAAAAAAAAGGAAAGAAGGTAGTTCAAATAACCAGTGAATGATATTTCTGACGACGGTGTCAGTGAAACTTTGCAAAATGTAAGCAGCGTTTTGTATGATGATTCGTTGGCATTGAATACTACTATGTTCAGGTCGGAAAGTAAGCTTCCAGGGTCCGAGACGATAAGGCGACCGGCACTGGATGTCCTAGCGCAACCTACCATCTCTGATGTCAATGGGTGTAACTTTAATTGAGTAAATGAGTACTATTTTTATTAGTGTTGTCTTTATTACTAAATAAAGAAACATTTAGAAAAAAACAGAATATATTTTACCACGATTGTGCAGAAAGTTATTTAAATATGACTCGATATGGCTTTAATCATTTCTTGCTGCTGCAACATTGGTAAAATCATATATAACAAGAGATGTTTGCCAAACATTATGCCCCCCCCCCCCCCCCCCCTGAGCGCCATGTTGTCAGGATTATATGGACAATTGAATGAAATATGCACGGACCGAAATGACAGCTGATTTGTTGCCGTTAAGGCAGTTTTAAGATTATGACCATTAAAGTGTGAGGATAGAGTGTGTTATGACCATGACCTTCGACTCTATGAACTCAAAATCCAGAGTCATCAGCTGGTCACCAGAAACCTAAATGTCAAGTTCGAGGGCCATGGGTGCAGGCATTGTCAAGTTATCACACAGACAAGTTCTTTTCGTTCAAGGTCACTGTGACCTTGACCTTTGACCCAATGACCCCTTAAATCATAAGGGGTCATCTACAAGTCAGATGCAACTCCAAGTCAAGTTTGAAGGCCATGGGTTCAGGCATTGTTGAGTTATCACTCGGACAACCTTTTACCATTCAAGATCACTGTGACCTTGACCTTTGGCTCTATGAATCCTAAAATCAATAAGGGTGAGTTACTGGACAGGCTTAACATCCATGTCAAGTTTAATGATCATAGGTTCAGGCATTGCTGAGATATCAGTGGGAGAATATTTGTTAACGTTTTTGCGTTAAAGGTTACTGTGAAATTGACCTTGGCCTGATGACCCCCAAAGTCGATAGGGGTCATCTACTGGGCAGGCCCAACCTTCATGTCAAGTTTGATGAACATATGTCCAGGAATTGTCGAGTTCGCTTTCAAGGTCACTGTGACCTTGACCTTTGACCCCTAAAATCGATAGGGGTTATCAACTGGTCAGGCCCAACCTCCATGTCAAGTTTGAGGGCCATGGGTGCAGGCATTGTTGAGTCATCACTCGGACAACTTTTTATCATTCAAGGTCACTGTGACCTTGACCTTTGGCTCAATGACCCCTAAAATCAATAGGGACCATCTTCTGGCCAGGCCCAACCTCCAAGTCAAGTTTGAGGGCCATGGGTGCAGGCATTGTCGAGTTATCACTCGGATAACCTTTTACCATTCCAGGTCACTGTGACCTTGACCTTTAGCCCAATGACCCCTAAAATCAATAGGGACCATCTTCTGGCCAGGCCCAACCTCCAAGTCAAGTTTGAGGGCCATGGGTGCAGGCATTGTCAAGTTATCACTCGGACGATCTTTTACCATTCAAGAACACTGTGACCTTGACCTTTGGCCTGATGACCCTCCAAAACAATAGGGGTCATCTACTGGTGAGGCCCAACCTCCATGTCATGTTTGAGGGCCATGGGTGCAGGCATTGTTGAGTTATTACTCGGACAAGCTTTAAAATTATTTTACTATTAAAGGTCACTGTCACCTTGACCTTTGACCCGATGACCCCCAAAATCAATAGGGGTCATCTACTGGTCAGGCCCAACCTTCATGTGAAGTTTGATGACCATACGTCCAGGAATTGTTGAGTTATCACTCGGACAAGCTTTGGTCTACCGACGGACCGACCGACCGACCGACATACCGACATGCCTGTGCAAAGCAATATACCCCTCTTCTTCGAAGGGGGGCATAATAATGTTTCAACCTGTGATCTGAACGTTTATCTTAATAATGCATTCGTGTCCCAAAATGGATAGCGCGCATCCCAGTGCTATTTATAAACTACTAATAAAGCATGTGCATCATAATGCTGACGTTGTACAAACATTCGAGAAGTGGCATTAAAAATCTTCAAAAGTAGCACTAAACTTGATTTATTTTATAGGAAAAACAACATATAAAGCGTATTGTTTAGGTAAAACATGCGTATAAATGCGAGGGGCATAGGAAAGTTAAACATATATTTACCAAAATGTTGCAATTGTTTAAAATTGTTGTAAAAATTGCAACTACGTGAACTATCCTCAGTGATTCGTGTTTCAAGCAAACCGATTACTATCTTCCTTAAGATCAAACGGAAAGGTGTGTTAGAACAATTAAAAAAAATATTATTATTTATTTACATATGACATGGCAAAAATAAACTTGAACCGACGTTCATTGGGTACTGTGAAGTCAGACAAAAAATAAATCAAACCAGAAATACAAGCATGATGGTTTTCATTATGAAACTCTATGATCACACAGTTTTAAACCTTTTATTTGCTAAGGTTGACTGTGGGATTAGTATAGTTTCAAACAATAACTGCACCATATCTTTGAAAACGTTTTGCATTCGATACGCTGAATTGTTTTCCTTCGTTTGCCTAAGGAGTTAGGATCCCTATTCATAAAAGTACTTGGGGTATACCTATTAGTTAATTAGTTATAATTAGTTTGTCAAAATGCATGTTTTAAGACTGGGTTTGGGGACCTGCTTTCCTCTCTACTACATAATGAACCATATTCTTTTCTGCTACTGAGGAGAGAGGGGGTACGTCCTAAGTTGAACCCAAAGATTCACTCCATTCCATCTAACGTCAATTTTAGGAAAGGATCGTGTAAAACACAGCGTTACTGGCTATTATTGCAAATGTCAGTACAGTTTTCTTTATATGAATTACACAGCTGTCGACTCTTGCTATAAATGAATGTGACACGGACGCGATTAAAGGATTGTGATATATACAAAATGTTCAATAATTACATTGATTATAACTTGTTTTGCATTAATTAACTACAAAATAGATATTATGCGATATAATAGTGCTCCAGATATGTTAACTCATGCTAATCAGTATTTGATTTATGTTAGCGGATAAATACACATTGATATACATGTACTTCGGATATACTGCATGGTGTTATAGGCTTGGATTATACATATATCTTATTTTCACATATATATAAATATTGGCTGCATTCTTAAACAGAATAAATACAAAATAAATAAAAAACAAGCACAAAAGACAACCTCCATTGAGAAACGAAAACTGATAAGATGTTCGCTTGATTCATCGTTTTGATTGCAACATGGATTAACAAAGTAGACATCACGACCATTTTAACAATACAATACAAATATCTTTATTACAATCAGGTCATACGTACATGACAACATGACGGCTTAAATTATACAACAAGAGTGTCAATAAGAGCTTAATAAAACGAATACGAAACATACCATCGCATTTGGGGATTTTTTTCCTTTCAAATGGGTATTTATTTGCTTTTTGCTTCTTTGAAATGTCATTAAAATTTAAACATTTTTCAGTTGGAGAGTTGTTGCATTAGACTCATAATTCAAGGTAATTGAAATAATGATTTTATCAGCACTGATCGCATTACTTGAAACACTGGTCACATGACTGGATACACTTTTCACATGACTGGAAACATTTGACACATGACTGGAAACATTCGCACATGACTGGAAACATTAATTTTGTCTGGTATGCAAGAAACCATTTTCACTGTTGTTTGCACAGTCAGTCTTTCAAAACCGAACTGATTACATGAAAATAATCTCAATGAAATGATTGATACTTGTAAAATAATAGAAGAGATGTCATTTTGAGAAGAAATCCGCCAAAGGTACACAGATATGATATAAAACGTCCAATAGTTAGTGCTACATTGTTACCGCACCTTTTGTTAAGTAGTTCAAAAGAGACCAACGCGCCACTTCTTATTTTTGTTATTACATGGGGTATAAACATTATATTATAACATTTGCATAAAGTGCAGTAGAAGCTTAATTATATTAGATATTTAGCTAAAATGAAAATGAATCATTATCTTAAACAAAAGTTTTAGACGAACAATTCGGAGAAAAAAATATTAAAAAGTATCAAGCGCCATGACGTCAGTAAACCACCCGTAATTGTTTGGGTAAATTGTACAACATGAATGATCTATGTAATTTTTTTCCATAAGATGATAATTTAAGATTTAAGGTACGCAAAAATATATAAATCACATACTTTTTTTTCAGGGGTGGTATTCAATATATTTAAGGACAAACATTATTGACCTTATTCACTGTATAGGTCCGTTATTTATATCACGCATTCTGATTAGCTACATCGTTCTTAGATCCAGTTAATACCAATATTGAATGCCATCCCAGATGATTTCTTTTATACGGACAAGGGTCACCAAATTTATATCGTACCAAAATGGCGTATATTTTCCGACTCCGAAGAATATTCCGATGAATAAATGAAACATGAAACATTTTAACAGGTTGTCGACGACATATATAAGTACAGGGTTAGTATGCGCCCTGATATGGGATATACGGGGCGCAGGAAACCATATTATATGGTTTCCTTTGCCTCGTATATCCCATATCGGGTCAACTTCTTACCCCGTAACTCATAATAATATTATTCATCTGAATGCATTTAGTACACTCACCCCCGCATTATATGAACACACTAAACACTACAGCACTATTAAAAATGAAGTTTTAAAAAATATCAGAATTAAAGTTGTTCATATCACAAAAACGATTTCAACTTTAATTTTGCATTTGTGTGGACTTTAATGTGCAAACCACGCATGGATAGACTATTGTATAATCCCAAACCTCATTATTGCGACAAGACACCAGATGGTCCCAAAATTGGCCGACACAGTATTCCCTCAACACAGGCCTAGAATTCTTAATGCGGTAAGAATGTGGCGGTAATAGATTAAAAGAATATACGTAGCAATTATGGCGTCAAATAAGCTGTCTCAGCTGAGTTTGCCCGTTTAAAAATAGCGCAGAATGCTTCATTCCAAGCACCATAGAAGAAAAGTGATCAGTTAAAAAAACAAACATACCTGCCAATAATTATTTAAGCTAACGCACTGTCATTTGCAGCAGCGTCTTTCTCTTTCAAAAGTTTCAATCTGTTTCCATTTTCATCAACGATGTTAATTTGACGGGGCTGTGTGTCCCGGGCTGTTTCTTTCGCAGCAGTTTTCCGCCTTATGTTGTTTGTATATTTAGAACTTGAAAGTCATATGTTGAGTGTCGATAAAGATACCGACGTTACATTTAAACTTACTAGGTATATATACCCAGTAAATTTTGAATGGTAAAATACTATAAAGAAATGCGAAAGTTAAATCTGTAATAAGCGATGTGGTACATCGGTCTTTAAGATTCAATGCGTTTTTACAGAACGATATCATTTTTATGCAAGTTTTTGGCAAGTTTCTGAAAATCATCATATTTTTTTTGAAATATAAATATAATAATGGCAAAGGCTTGTTTTTATCAATTTTAGAAAACCCGATTCTTACTTACCTTATTCAATGACACTCATAATAAATGTTCTGTATAAAGGCATGTTTTATGCGGATTTCTGGTAATTACTTTACATTACGTCCATTTCCTCCACTAATTGCAAATATTCTTGTTGTATTTTCATCAATGCAAGGTTCCATGGTAACAACATCACATTACTTCGTCTCTTACAGACTTGGAATATCGGGTGACTATCCATCAACGACGTATGACATAAAAGTTGTGGTCCTCAAGCAAGTCCATTTAACAAAGCAAACATGCCTTATTGATAAATATTTGTTAAAAGAAATTGGCATTAGGAAAAAAATAATCTAATAAATAAACAATTGTAATAACATGGTTTTCTAAGGTTGAGACTATTTATTAAGATCAATTTATAAAAACTTTGTAATAAATTATTATGTTTTATATGTGCGCTGTTAATAAGTTACAAATAAAGGTAATTTACAGGAATAATTTCCGAATATAGGTTGAAAACTCCCTGACCAAGTCATATTACAGCAAATGCAAGGCGGATCATATTAGCATGATGCCATAAGGTTCAAGTCCGTTATTGAAGACCTTTTTTCGAAGAATGTAAAACAAAATCTATCGTTCTCTAAATACTCGAATCATAAACAATCCTAACAGACCGCTATTGAAGCACTAGACAGATCATCGTTTACAATGTCTTAAATGAGCAGTCAACACGTTTACCCAGTGCCAATAAACTGGGTTTATGTATAAACTTTTAGCTACTGAGCTTGCTTCTGTAGTTTTTTTACATCAGTATGGTCATGCAATTTTGTTTCTGATTTTTTTCCGGCTTCAAAAATGTTGACATAACACATTCATTTGTTATTCTTATTCTATTTGACTGGTGTGCAAATATGTTATGTACCAACACAGTTATCCATTTTGAGTCGCATGTACTACTGGATCTGGAAAGTAAGTAGAGGTGTATACGGTGATATAGCTTAAAACAATTCAATCCGTTCTCTTAAATGTTCAAAACATACACAACTCAATATTGATTTGCTGTGTAAATTAGCAATATATATGTGTTGTGAATGTTAGCAATTATCGGTGCAAATGAATAATAGGAACGTATTTAGTCCCAGAAAAGATGTGATCGTGTTTATTCTGTGTAAAGAATTAAACGCAAAACGTAGGAAGTTCAGAATCTTGACTTAAATGGTTAATGATAAAATTGTCACAATTATTTATAAGTGTTCGATATATTCAGCTGTTTGCTCTACTTAGTACACACATCTTCATTCTTTCTAAAAACCAAGTATCTAGGTCTAAATAAATAACGACGTTAATGACGAGTACTTTAAAGCACTTGGAGAAACACACAGTGCTTCAATCTATTTATATAGTGCAGATCAGTTAAAATATAGGCTGTAGCTTCCCCTATATTTAATAATCAGCTACAAAGATAACACGTTGATCTGTTTTACAATTCTAGTGTTGTGATATTTTATTAATTATATGTTATTATTGAATTGTTTATAGAGCTTTAAATTTCAAGTATATAGCACTGAACAATATTTGAAGACTGCCTTTTAAGCGCCATATAGATACAAAAAGGTTTCTGTCGGTCTTAGGTAAAAATCAGTACACTAAGGTGATATATATTTGAACATGCAATTGAGTAAGGCTACATGCGGTTGATTGTGCAATTAAGTACTGGTTTGATTTGTCTGATAAATACACTGTTGGCATTGGAATAAATATGACATTACGCTTGACTTCATGGTTAAACAGATTTCACTAAATGTACCTATCGGTTGCATGCTATTGTAGTATTTAAGTAAGAAACAATCCCAGTGCTCAATGAAAGCGTAAAAAGCGTTGACAGCCTGTTGGCGCAACACGCAAAATTGATCTGTTCATAGACAATGAAAATCGAATTGAAAACATGTTTTGAGTGTCCTCAAACTGTAAACGATAAGTGCCTGTCATTACATAAGAAAAGTAAATCTTAAATTAATGAAGTTTTAATACAATTGTCTAGTTTCATCACAGTAACTGATAGACATTTATGTACTAGACTACATAAATATTGCTTTCATCTCTCAAGTGTATTGATAGTGTGAAGTTAATTAAATGAAACCCGATATTGGCTATTTGTAATCGAAAACGTGAGTCAACAAATTTTCATTTTCTCCGTAATAATCTATCAGTATCTATTCCCCTCAGTTCCTCGCCAAGATTTATTTAAGGTTCTTCGTTTTTTTCTTTAATATCATATAAACTTTGCAACCTTATGAACGTATGTAGATAATTTGATCTGTTAATTTGCACACGTTATAACCGCATAACACCAGCGTCCGATTTTGTTATCAAGGCTCTTGAATTTGACGGCAACTAAATGACATATGCTCCATTTTCAGCAATATTGCATATCGTGTTTCCACCCATTTCTTGTATGTCTGGTGCTTTTTGAACCCAAATGAGTCTTAATGTTCAGGCATATAACTTTCTTAAACTTAAAAGAAGAGGGTTTTACAAGCGTATTTCCGAAAACAATTCTGTTCGTTTTGGAAACGTATTGAATATCCTTAGCTCAACTATTCAAAGAATAGGTAGGCTATACTACTCGCCCCAGCGTCGGCGTCGGCGTCCGGTAAAAGTTTTAGGGCAAGTTGGGATTTTCACTTATAAGTCCAATACCACTCATTCAATTGAGTTAATACTTCACACAGTTGTTCAGAGCCATCACATGATGAGGTTAGATAACTCCATATTATTCTTTACACATATTATGGCCCCTGATTGACTATGAAACTTAGGTTAAAGTTTTAGGGCAGGTTGGGATATTTATGAATAACTTCCATACCCTTTGTTCAATTGACTTAATACGTCACACAGTTGTTCAGGACCAAAACACAATGAGGTTACATAACTCCATATTATTCTTAATACAAGTTATGGCCCCTGATTGACTTAGATTAAAGTTTTAGGGCAGGTTAAAGTTTTATGGCAAGTTGGGATTTCACTTAAAACTCCAATACCATTCATTCAATTGACTTAATACTCCACACAGTTGTTCAGAGCCATCACATAATGAGGTTAGATAACTCCATATTATCTTTTATACAAATTATGGCCCCTGATTGACTATGAAACTTAGGTTGAAGTTTTAGGGCAGGTTGGGATATTTATTAATGACTTTTATACCCTTCATTCAATTGACTTAATACTTCACACAATTGTTCAGGACCATCACCCAATGAAGTTACATAACTCCATATCCTAAAACTTTAACCTAAGTCAATCAGGGGCCATAACTTGTATTAAACAAGTTATGGCCCCTGATTGACTTAGGTTAAAGTTTTAGGCAAGTAAAAGTTAAGGGCAAGTTGGGATTAAAATAAAAAAACTTCTATACCTTTCATTCAATGCACTTAATAAAATTCAAAATTATTTACGACCATCTTACAACAAGAAACATAACTCCATTTTAACCCTAAATACAAATTATGTCCCTTCAATATATATATTTTTTTAAATTTCTTCTGACAGGCACATTTTTACATTCTTAACCAGTTTTTTTACCAAGGGAAAACAAGGAGGGCTATTCTATATGGCCCTTGAATTTTTTATTATTTTTTTAACTTTTATTTTAATTTCTTTTGAAAGGCATATTTGTATATTCTTTACCACATTTTCATAATGGGAAATCAAGGTATTTGAATGACTTGCGTCATGTTTCGGGAGGTGGGAGGGCAGCATCAAAGTCACCTTACGTATTGAATAGTTTTAGTTAGGTTTGACATAAATAGACCAAACTTGGTAATATTACATTGTTATTGTATTCACTTCTAAGTCAAAGCGGCGAAGTCGAGCGCGCTGTCAGCTCTTGTTTGATTATGCTCTCAATAAACATATTTAATCTCACCGAGACGGTTGATCCCATACTTCGGTTTGAGTTAATCCTTTTAAAGCACCTCCCTTTCAGAAAGTAAATATTCAAAGTTAAAACGTATAATCAGGCCTCAACACTGTTTAGTGTGCATTTACATTGTTAAAAACATCATAGCAGTTAACTTATTTTGTAACAGGGACATACTATTTGTTTAAGGCACTCGGTGGGTTTCTATCAGTAGCATTTCCTTACACGGTGTCTATTAATTAAACTTTAAATTCGTTACGGAAGTCACACTACAAAATGCTTACATTTCTTTATCATAAATGTTTCGTGTACTATCATGGTCGCAGTAGATTTTCCCCATTTTCTTGTCAACAACATAATTGTTGCCATGTATCTTGTATATCGCTCATACACGCTATTAAGATACTAATCGACATCATGTGATACAATATCTCTAATTGGACTTCGGCGTGATCAGATGTTTTGATACAATCTCTTAAGTATTTAGTAATTAAAAAAAGATCTGCTTGTTGCAAAGACGCAAACAGTGTATTGGCTTTCATCACATGTCCTAATTATCTTAACAACTTGCGTGTGAATGCCATAATCACAATACTAGAAGTTTATACTATTAGTCAAAAGAGAATACACTCATACAGTTACATAAATGAATACAAACAGTGGGTCCTTGTTTACCAAAACAGAAAGGATAGCCATAACGATAAAAATATTTCAAATCAAAATCAATCAAGGAAAAGTGATGGCGGTCCAATATTCACTTAGATTAATTATTTATCATAGGTTCATTTAAGTTGTGTGGTGTTGATATTTGATAACTTGAATGTGCATAGAAATTATCGATATTTAAACTTTCCAATTTCACTTCAATTGACGATGCCAGACATTGGAACTTATTTTTGTGTAAAAATATTCTTCTGAAACTCCAACAATTGTCCGCCCTTTTTATTTGACGCTACACCATTGGCTCATATTTAACCAAACGACACTAAAAAGAACATTTAAACGATTTAAAGATAAGAAGCCCATCCTTATACAAACAATTATAAATACAAATATGACAAGACATGTGATATGTGTTACATAATCATAATAAAAATAATAATAATAAATAACATTTCCTTAGACATAAAAAATAGGGAGAAAGTATTTGTAATACTTTACAAAAGACAAAAGTAAGTTTATACATGTACATGTAAACAGTACATATAGAGTTATTGAAAGGAATATTAATTTAGAAATTAAACCTAGAAAGTTAACACGCACAATGTAAACTACAAAACTTTATATAGAGATGATAAAGCAGACGATAATAAACCTAATTGAAGTAAATTATTACATCTGAAAATTTAGTGGAAACGCGATATTTCCTCCCAGTTTTATAAAAAAAAAACTATGTTTAAAGACTCTCGGTACTTAACGTATTTCTACTGGTATGACCTGATAGGTATTTTTTTTAATTATGGCGTTATAAAACCAAGTATGAACTCATTATTTAATAGAAAGGAAATTTAATAAGTGTTTAACTGCGTCTGTAGTGATTCATTATGGATATAATCTCGGTAGTCATTCTACTAAAAAAACAGAAAATTGCATAGCTTTGTGGTTTTCCGCTCCTCAACATGGCAGATTGAACATGTTGAAGTATGTTTCCTTGTTTTGTCCGGTTAAATGGACTTGTTCATTGTTTGTTAAGCCCATTCTTTACGGATTTCGATTTATTACAGAATACGGTGTTGGAAGTGATAAAACTAAGACACCGACTGCATTAACCCTTATACAAATGTTGATATATGCTCAAATGTTGCCTTCGAGGACAACAACCTGGAAATGCGATTAAACAAAAGGCTGTAGCGTGATTCGATGATTAACATCATCACGTTATGCTACCAATGTTTTCAAAATTGTTATCCGCCAGCATAGTGTGAGTCCCTGTGGTCGAGTGGATAAGGCATCGTTTTTTTACTGAACCGGCGTGGGTAAGCTCCCATCTACAACCAGGTTTTTATACTTGAATTGCAATTTCAAAGAAAAATAATTATAATACAGATGCATAGCGAGAACATTATTGTTATGGTGCCAAAAATACGCGAGGCTTTTAAAACGTATGATAAAAATAATCTAACACTCTTCAACACAATATACCATATGAATGTTTTTCGTGTGTTATAAATGACAACTCGTGACAGATCCAGAATATCAAAAAAAACAAAACAAATAGAAATTACATCTAAAATAAACAATAGTAGATTCTGAAAAAGTCAAAAATAGAGGAAGTAATCAATGATGTTCTTATACCAATTTTTATAAATTGTCATTACTTTCTGCATTTATTTTCGTATCATAAATGACGCCCTTCATCATCATCAAAGATCATTATATTTTTGACACAAAACTAGATACCTAAAAGTTTGACGTGAAGTCCACAATAAAACGCGTCAAAAATGAGCGCCAATTTTCGTGTATATCAATTTTAGAAAACTCTTTTGATAAATTCCGTATTGAATAACCATGAATGTTATATACGCTTTCATTAGTTAGGTTTCTCTGTTTAGTATCTTTGCGTTTAAATAAATAACATCAACTTATTACAAATCTACTTGGATTATTTTTATGAATGTAAAGTTCCATGGTAACTGAAGTAAATTGCTTCGATTCTTACAGAAATGAAATATCTAGAACTATCCGTAAACGACGTATAACATACAAGGTGTGGTTACCTGCAGGAAAGTGTATTTGAGAAAGCATTAATGCTAATTAATGAATATTTATTTGAAGAAATTGTCATTATAAAGCAAAATGATCTAATTAATATAAACCGTTGAAACTACAGGGTTTTATATTACAATAAGGATTGTTTATCAAAGTCACTAGACACAAGATGATACCATTGCAAGAAAAAAGCGAAAATTGTCAAAACTTACATACATTTTACCTACCGATGCATCAAATAGCTTACGACACTACTGTCTTTCGAAGTTAGTATATATCTTTCCAATGCAATATTTACTGGATGTGTCTACCACGTTAAATGTGGATCAAGTATGTGCTTTTTAAATTGGAAAAATCAGCTGTGATAAAATATTTGTGTAATCATGTAAAATATTGTGTATAATCGGCCTTATACTAGCTCGTTCTTAGCTTGTTTTGATGAAATAATGTATTTGCAGATTTGGGGACCATTTGGTGTCTAGTCCCTTTATGTCTACTGTTCGAGACATTTCTTATGGAATATATGCAGTTTTTCACATCATTCGATGATTCATTAGTCTGCCTCGGATTTCAGAATAGAGACCTAGAAAATGGCTAAGTTGGCAAAATAAGTTTATTTAAAACTAGGCACCAATGTCTTATATGATATCTAGGTGGATCGTTTAGACCGGCTGTTGTCCTTTAAAAGCCGAAATAAGTCTAAGAAATGAGGTCAAAGGTGAACGAGTGCATACGTTTCCCCTATGGTCGCGGTTATAACCACATAGGTCAATTACTCAATCAGAACCCTTCAACTGTGTTTTTATACATTACATGATCTATAAAGCAATATTATAAAAGCACACCGCAATAAAATTTTTTTATTTAAATTCAGAATATTTTTGAAAATTATATATGAAACATTTCAAAATAAATCGAATTATCGTTTTGATATTTGTTTTATTTTTTACATATTTATCATACACATTTGTCACACTGTATTTTCACACACTTTTCTTGGTATAACATTGATGGTCCAAATTTCACCTTAGATGGAAATAATAGGTTCCGTAATACCCAAATGGTTACATGTCAAAGGGATTGTCGACGCCATCACCAGAAGACCTATCAATCGAACTTGTCAACATGCAAGAAGACAAGGAAACCATGCACATTTTCGAAATCCTGGACAAAGCTAATGGGTTGAGAGAAGACAACCAACAGCTTGGTAACGTTGGTGCATTACTTGACATAGACCGTAATAAAGCATACAAATGAAGGAACGCGCGATGTTGAACTATTTTTTTGCGATTATTCAACAGTGGGAGAACGTTCATGAGGCTACAACAAGGTTAACAGACAGGATTTCAGCGACAGGTGTGACAGACTTGTATTGCTGCATTAATATGAATCTCAGAGGATGAATTTGGCATACTGGCATTCAAACATTAGAATGGTTGAAATACTGTTGAGCTTAATTATGGCACAAATAACTGGTTACTGGAAACATCGTATTCAGACCTTTGCAGAAATTTTACTATGGCTACCAGTTTACGATCTAAAAGTACGTTTAAGATATGAAAGCACCGCCACAGACTGCGCCTGAAATGTACAATGCCTATCTGATTAGGATCTTAGGAAAGGTGAAAACATGAAGCAATTTAATACCGTTCTTTTAACAAATAGGTTTTTTTACGTGTTTTGATATAAGTAAGACCTAACAAAGATGATGGCTGTCGAGCAATTACAAATTTGTCAACGCAAGTCATATTTTCTGAGATCCGATGCAGATTGGCAGAAACTGTGGTATCCTAGTCAATTAATAAAAATAACTCGTCCGAATTTCTCTTACCAGCTGAAAACTGTGTAAAACCACCAACACGCGCTATTCGTAGATTCGTAAATCTTAACTGCACTTGACTAGTTATACATTTCCATTAATGATCCATAATTATGTTGGGGCTTTTAGTTTATATTAAGTTGTCTCAATTTGTTCATGAAAAACAATGTGCGTTTCCTCATAATTGTAGAATTGACAAAAACAGTAATTGTTGCATGGGGTATACATGCGTTTTTGACAATGTGTTGGTCGAGAAAAGAAGCCAGAAATAATATGAAATGTGTACGTTTCTCTTATTTATAACATTTTAAAATATCTTTAATTTCCGACCAACGTAAGGGTGGTCTGTTTCCTTTTATACACACCTTATTACATGTGGAAACTTTTACGGATTGGAAAGACTCCTATATCATTGTTAAAACCAACCATTATACTGATGGAAAAGTAAACACATATGAAGAATGAAAGCTGCAAATTATTTTCGTATAGACGGGGTATAGCTTCTTATATGCTTAGTCAAGTCGACAAGCATGAACATATCTATTATATAATATCTAACTTCCAAGTGGACACGTTGAAAGGAATATGCATTCTAGATTGGCGATATGTTAATATTATAACCATGATCTTATTGTATTGTTTACTCAAAATTTAATTGCATACGCCGGTGCAAATACATTTGATATGATTTAGAGTGCTTTCTCTAACATGATGATAGCCCTGAATATTATTCATAGTCTGCCTTTTCAGATGAATGCACAAAACGATCTAAAATAGATATATGTTTCAAGGGTGATAAACAGTACGCTAAAGTGTTGTATGTACATACATGTGAGTTTCTATTTACATTGCATTCATTACGTAAAACTTTGACATAATGCGATTAAATAAAGGAAGACACGATATCGCTTGCATGCGATTTAATATTAGATTTTGTTTAGATGTTAAATACACATTTTATATTCATGGTAGCTCGCATGACCTCATGGTGTTTCAAGGATTGCGCTTTGAACAGTTGTCATATCAATAATTGTTGCGTGCTTACAGAGAATTATTGCAATGTAACAACGGGAGCAAATTCCCATGACAAAATAAAACGAACAACGAATATGAGCAGCGTAAGATTTCCGAAATACAGATTAGTTACGGATTGTATCATGTCATTGACAATAACGTGAAATAATGGCCAACATCTATGGCGCGACGAAAATTACTCGAACATTAACTTGGTTTCGGACATGCGACCTCACTGTTATTGCAACATTGATTAACAAGGCAGACATCGATACCAGTACGCCTAAAGACAAAAAGAAGCCATAAAACATTCATAAAACTAGTTAATAATTCTAAAGCAAGATGATGTCTCACATTGATTTAATATAGCGAGGATTTAAGGTCGTTACTATTTGTACCGCGCTGTGTGTAACTGAAATGTCAGAGACTATCCATATGTTACGGACATAGTCCTAGAAGTTTCTTGAACTTAATACTGGTGTTCGTAGCGCGATAATACAACCATTACTCTTCCGTTATATAGCAGAGGAAAATGCAATAACTGTGTTCCTAGTCTGACATGAAAGCGGTCGCATTGCAATACTGGACAATTTTGGATTTGAGCCATATAAAGATAGGTCTAGATAAGACATCCATTCACACAACAACGCTAATTTCTGTACGCTTAAATCAAATACTAGTACAAAGTCGAAACGGAAACTAGAGCGGAAGAACAATCAAGAGAACTAAATAAATAATATTAAAAGTTAACCAATTATTCTCGAAATATTCATCTACGTTTTCTTGGAACTGGAAATAAATAGGACTCATCTCGCATCATCTGTAAGGGAGGGATACTTGATATTTAATATGTAACATTAAACACTTACTATATATAATTACTATCTCCGACAAATACTGCAACTTACAGATCATATCAATTAGACCTTGAGCTGCCAATTGACCCTGCTCCCCCCACCCACAGGGGGAATTTTGAAGGTTATGATTTTCTTAAAACTTAAGCAAAACGCCATACAATGAGATATGTTTACGCTCTGAGGGAGGGGGCATAAGTGAGTAACGGACTTTTAAGCTACGTTACCCTAAGTAGTTACTTTTAAATTCTATCTGTACTGTTCTTCCACGTACAATGATCGTTTATCAGATAAAAGTTGGTAAATCATCATTCTTAAGGTCGATGAAGGTTTTCTAATAATAACGTCGTGAATTGGCGTCAATTACGATACTGTTAAAACGTAACATAATAGATAAAGTTTTTTTATAGAAATAATATGTTACACAAAGTGCTTATACAATCAAAGTCATGTTATTTTGCTTGTTGAAGGAGCTGTGCCATATCTTAAATACGTATTAGACGATTTCATCATCCCTAAACTCTCTAATGATTGTGCAGATAACGAGTGTTTAATTTACGTTACTTTTAGTTATATTTTGCATAATAACGATTGATGCTGGTAAATTATGAATACCCTATACACAATTATCCCCCTTAGTTATGCACACATTATATTCTGGTTTTATTTCTAATTTTAACCAGTGATAAAACCTACGTAACCATGATTACGTTACTTAGACAGAAGATTTGAATGTTATTGTTAAGTTTCATGTGAAAAACGGGTAAGATCATATAGAGTTGCAAACAATGAAATGTTAAAACACAATGATATAAAAAACATATTCAACAGAACTTGTACATAGGCCTAAAAAAGATATATATATAACAAAGAGATGGAAATTAACTGACATAACCTCTAGGTTGCACATTTACCAACATAGTCACAAGGGCAATTAGTGAGGGCTTGACCTTGGACAACCTGATAAAGGAAGCAAAATAACTGAAATTGTTTGACCAGCAATCGTCAGAAATAGAAAAGAAAAAAGAGACAACACCTTGTCGCAATGCTAGGGAAAAACGGCAATGAATTAGAGACACAAGCGTTTAAAAACACTAACACAAATAGAGCGTACACCTATCAAAATGAATTTCCTAAAAAATGTTAGGATTACCGCCCTGGAACGGTCAGAGAAACACGATTTCACTGAAACACGAACCTACAATATGCATACGTATACGTTTGGCAACATATGATAACAGATGCCTAGGCGCTTGAGAACATGGATTTCAAAGTCATGTAAGAGGTCAACGATAGTCCTTTTAAAAAAAGTACCCGCATACTAACATATATTACCATTATAACACTTAAACAAAGTTACAATAGCTATAGTATTTCTGATACGCCGTCAAGATGCACATTTAATTTGAAACTTGTAAACCTCAAGAACGGCGAAATACATCTGCATGGAAAAAGACTAGTCATCCCAAGGATCTTTATGCGTTGATATTGAACAAAGGGCACCAAGGTATTATCATGGCAAAACCAGTACTAAGAGGTTAACTTTCCGGGAATAGACTGTATAGAAAATGTCTACAACAGGGGCATCACATATCTTGCATCTACTGACACAAGTAAACAAGAACCGCTAAATGAGCAAATTGTCATTCTAGATGAAACATGATCCGATTTGTCTGGTCCATCTCCCGACGGGAAGTACTTATTGGTACTTTAGTTATTTTATTATCGGCTATATCGAGAACTCATCTAAATAAGGTGAATATTTCTAATAGCCGACAGTGAAAATAATTAATATAGCAGCAGTAAAGACACTTTTACCGATTTATGATGAAATAATGTCTGAATATGAAACAATAAAAACGGAAAAAGATTCACAAATTAACGGTTATCATTCAATTCAATTCAGCAAGGGAAGACACCTTATAACGAAAGCACACATTCTGAGCGACATTGTGTATAACAAAGATGTAATCATTAAGACTGACACTGAATAAAGACTGATAAGCGCATACCTTACCAGAAAAATTGATCAATTGAAAATGAATAGAGATGGTAAAGTAATTTTGCGCAAAACTGCGGATGTGCTCATAAGTACAAAACGCCAATTCTTTGCAAGTTCAATGCTAAAGAAGAAGGTATCGATGTTTCTGACACGAGCTGCTTTCGACACAACAAAGGCAAAGCAGAAATGTCCATCATGGATTAGTAATTACATATGAAACAGAATCTGAATGCAGGTGTCACCGCGGTGTGCTTTGTAACGTTAGCCGACATTAATGAAGTCCACTTACTCCTGTTTGTTGTTGGCAAGTATTGGCCAAGAGATGATATAGGGACCTTTAGAAACGAAACGTATGTTGTTTTGCAATAGACAGGTGAAAAAGTATATGTGTTCAATACAACTGCAATGTTGTCTGGTAGAACTAAAATTCATAGATAAAAACATTAGTATACGTATTGTTTTTATTAAAAATGCATTTACATTATGCCTCGGTGAAAATGACTAAATACTTAATTTCTATGTGGCTTGACAGTGTATTTATATAAGCTGTTCATAATTTCTACATTAGATGCAGCCTTTACACCATGGTTGGCGGACAGTTCATTGTGAATTAAGTTATTTTCATCGATTTGATAAAAATTGCGTTCAACCCCAGCAATCAATTAGATATCAGGCTTGGTCATTTCAAGGGGTTCTGGGGAAATGTGGGCCTTAACAACAAACCCGGGCAAGAACATGTTTTCCGCCCGAAACTCTATACTACAGTTAGATAAAAACAACCAAGTAGCCGAACAGTCCTTGCCTTGTCCTAAGTCCGTTGTATGACCTCAACATAAAACAAAAGTTTGTATACTAATATTTAGTGATTTTTTTACTTCCATTCATATTAGCTAGGGAATACCGAGGTCAGCAGCCATGACTTTGGTGTGTTCTACTTTTAACAGTTACTGTAAATATGGAACAATAGTAAAGTATTTTCCTTCCCTGTGTGTACCTTTCAAGCTTAAATGACGACAAAAGTATCCATTTCCACATTATCACTTAGCTTATGTTTAAATCTGTGCATGCAAAAGACTGTAGAAACTGAAATTTCTCTTATTCTCTATAGGATAAAAGAAGACGAAAACAACATGTTCAATACCAGCGCCAAATCGGACAGAAAATGGTGACCGCTAAAGGTTTTATTAAACCAGTTTTCATTTATAACAGATTTTAGGTTTCAGGAGCTTAAAAGGGGACACTGCTCAAATGCACTGTTCACGTACACATGGTTAAGGTATCTTAAAAAGACTATGGTATGTGTAATTGGACAAACAACAACGGTAACAAAAACAAAAACAACAACAACAACAACAACAACAACAACAGATATACTATGTAGTTACATGTTTGATATAAATATATATGTATATATAATTATATGTGATTTTAAAGCGCTAGTTCCTTACAGATCGCCGTGATTGATTTTGGTATTAATTTAATAAATACATAAAAGCATTCCACACAGTTTCAAGCATAACTTAGCAGCTTAAAAACGAAAAGTAATTTCGCTTTTTTTATATAATGTAGTTTGATAGTATGACCGATAAACCTTAAAAACAAAATGAAAAATGCACGGAAATATACTTTGTTTCGAACATAGAACGTCACTGTGATTGCAACATGGATTAACAAAGCATACATAAAGAACATTATGCTGTGAAAAAACAATGACAAGAAATTAAACATATCAGAATCATAAAAGAAGCCTTTCGGTCAACGTCAAAATAATAAAGGGAAAAACTGCAAGTAATGATTTCTAAAACAAAAACAAGAATGATGCCTCATATTAATTTCGAGATATAACGTGCTTTTACTGCGGTTAGTATTTATATCGCATATTGAATTACTGACACACAAAATCTTCTTGGCAGAACAGTTTAACGGATGTAACAATTTTTGACATTTCATGAGATTTTTAACTGAATGTTTTCGAGTTGGTTTTTCGCATAAATATCGGAATAAACGAACAGGACACTTACCTGATAAAGCAGTATAAAAAAAACAAAACGTTTGGTACTAAAAAACTTTAGGGTTGACATATTGTGAACAAACTTGGTACGTAGAAAGATTTTATGGAGGACTTCCATTGGATTGCCCCTCAGTTTAAGGTCAATGCCGCTATGCATATAGCGGCATTTCTTGTTTACTTTTTAATTTGACATTTTATTGCTGTTGACAGGCACCATGTAAAAACAAAATAAGTGGATATACCATCTCCATCATTTACCCATTCAACTTGGAATATACATTAAAGTTTTCTTTCAGACTGACACTATAAGGTTAAAAGCATAATGCCTGACAAATATACATAATTTGGTCCAGGAGACATGTTCTTTTTGAACACAATTAAATCTAATTACCGATCGGTTTGATTGAGCATCTGCAATGGTCAATAGGACACTGGCACAGCTCAAACAGTAGCTAGATAGTAACTTATTATAACGCGTGAAGGGTAGTACGGTTCATAAGAAATGTGTGAACATTGAGTTCACTCACTGCTGCATTATGGAAACATTAACACTATGGACTAAATACATTTTGCTCGAAAAAAATGTATTAGCGAGTTCAGTTGTAAACGTCTATAAATGTCACATTCATACTGCATTTAGCAATCTTAATTTCCAAAAAGAAATCCATGGAAGAACGTGACTGCGAGGTCGTACAAAAGCGATGTAATCAAAAAAAATACTTTAAGACACTTAAAACAGACACTTTAAACGTTTTATAATTGAACAGTAGCAGTTTAATAAGTAATAAGAATAAAGTTATCAAATTACTCGCGTGTAGAAGTATGAATTATGTGCAACAACTCCATTCATTTGATTTAAAGAGGGCCATATTAAATTTGCTGCATAGAAAATTATTTTATCCTTCAATATAAGTCGGATATAACTTGGATGTTTAAATTATAACAGTCATTGAAACATGGATGAATTTGAAATAATGAAAAAACTAGACTTATCTCAAAAACGGCTTCCAAATATAGTGATTATAGGTCAAGAAGTATCCTAAATACTTCAATGGCAATGGAAGAAACTTGCCTTTCTCCCAAAATTGTGGAAATTTGAAGTTATTGTATTAACCAACCTATTTGTCAGTAGAAAACAAACTGACTTGTGATGATGAAGTGAGCGCTCAAAGATGCAAATTCCATACTTCAAAATTGGAGAAATATGTAAACTATACAAGTACTAAGATGAACATTAAATCAGGTGCGAAATGTTTCATGTACGTATACGTGTGGACGACTTTTTGACCGCAACAGAAACGCCTCGGCCATCTCCGCCGTACAAAGAGCCTCGGATCTATGCCGGTGCATAAGTAAAATAAGTTTGCAGATTACTAATGTATATGCATATCAAGTAACGTTGTCTCTCATGTGACCTCTGTTAACCAATCAGAATGCTTCAGCCAACTTCTTAGTTTACTTAAGCAAAATCGAAGCGTTCGTCAATTTAACTAGAATTTTTAGCTCACCTAAGCCGTAGGCTTAAGTGACCTTTGAGGATCGATGATTTCCGGCGTCTGTCGTCCGTCGACTGTCGTCTGTCCACACCTACTTTGTTAACACTCTATTGGTCACATTTTTGCCTCAATTGTCATGAAACTTGGTCAGGATGTTTGTCCCAGTAATTAATCGGAAAAGTTCGAATATGGGTCATCTGGAGTCAAAAACTAGGTCACAGAACCCAAATATGGAAAAATTTGTTAACACTCTACAGATAACAATTTCAGCCCAAATATCCTGGAAATTCGTCGGAAAGGTTGTTTTGATGTCTAGGTCAAGTTCGAATATGGGTCATCTGGGGTCAAAAACTAGGTCACTCGGCCCAATTATGCAAAAAACCTTATTAACACCGTAGAGGTAACATTTTCAGCCCAAATATCCTGGAAATACGTCAGATGATTTCTACCTCAAGTTCGAATATAGGTCTTCTGGGGTAAAAAATTAGGTCACACAGCCCAAATATGGAAAAACCTTGTTAACACTCTAGAGGTTACATTTTCAAGTCAAGTTCGAATATGGGTCATCTGTGTTCTTATTGTTATTTTATTGTTTTAAAATCATTGAAGGTACCAACTTCAAACTTCATGAACTTATTCACAGTAAATTGTGATTTTTGAGACGAGTTATATAAATCAAACCTAAATATTGTTAGAGTTATTGTCCTTTGTATCTTTTTAAACAAATACATATTTGTCATGTGTTTAAAAAAAACTTGACATTTAATAGTTCCACCTATGGTGTATGGAAGGGCAGACAGGCACCATCAAGTATGTAGTTCGATCAATTACTTTTGAGCCCTTTGTCCAATCAGGATGTGTACGTCATGATAATTAGCAAATTTGCTGTAATTACCCGAAAGTTCTTACGCTTTAATCATAGAAATTACCTAAAATTGCTCTTGTCCGATCAATAACTTTTTAAGCATTTGTCCAATCATCACAAAATTTTGTGAGAATGTGAATGGGCATAATACATATGAGAAGCCAAATCCCTGTTATTGCCCTTTAATTATCAACAAGTCTATAGCACATTGTTTTACTGAGGTGAGCGATATAGGGCCATTATGGCCCTCTTTTTTAACTAGCCACTGCCTCCTTTTTCTTCACTTTTTTATCTTGAGAAAAGGAAATCTTACTGTTTATGATGCAACGCAATTTTTTAATGTATCATTCGATTCATTATTGATATTGTAACTTCAAAATGTATTATTTTACCTGTGTTATACATGTACTGACATAATATTTAGCTATTTGTTGCTCTCGATTTCACTGTACATTGTAGCAGGTATTGGAGCGTTTTACCCATCCAGATATTGTATTACAGAAAAAATAACGTAGCACTCATCGCCTTATTTTTGCTGACTATTAGTCAATGTCACTTCGAATGAATTTACATTACCAATCAAAGAAGTGTGTATTCCTGATGTTTTCTTTCATTTATTGCTTGTTCAACAGGCTGGCATAATAATCCTAATTCCTTAGAAGAAATCCCTGGAAGAACGTAACAACGAAATCGTACAAATGCGATATAATCCAATAAATGATTTTCAGACACTTTTAACGTTTTATAATTGAACAATTGCAGTTAAAGAATTATGGATCCAAATTACTCGCGTGTAGAAGTATAGTTAAACTGCATAAACTCCATCCATCATCTGTAAAGAGGGCCACATTAGATTTGCTGCGTTGAAACTTATTTCATTCTTTACAGATATAAAGTTCGAGAACAGGTCTAACTCAAGAGCATTCAAGTGTGCATTTTTGTTGTTAATGGCTGAATCAAATATTAATGTATGAATGTACTATATATAAAAATAGGAAGGATTCAGACAGTTAATCATCCCCATCCATCCGAGGTTGTTTTCGAATAATAATGACCGAGGTGTTCCGATTGGTTTAACCGATATGGAGAGAAGTTGTGAAATGTGCTTTTAACATTTCACAATTCGAGTATGCTCTCTTAAAGCGAGCCTTCATCTATAAAATTTGCAATTTGAATTCAACCGCAACTTTTGCTTTTTTCGTAGCTTGATGTACAAGTAAAAGAAGAGTTTTTGCCGCCGTTCTCTTCTTTTAACAATTAATTGAACAAATGTTTGCCTTTTTCATTTTTTTGTGCATAATTTAAATACAAGAGGTGTATGATATACGTGCTTAGAAAATTAATACTAATAGTTTTTATACTTGCATTGGCTGAAATTCCTTTTTCAAGCACTGAACATTATTATATGGAATAGTACATTTTAAAGTACATATCAGCCTACCACAATGCAAACCGTTAATGTTGAGAATAGTGCTTGTATGTTTACATAAGCATGTTCCAATGTAATTCTTAAAATGACCTGTTACCTTTATTGTTTTGAAGAGAAGAGATCGGTTTTTGTGATTTGAAACAAAATGGTAGCTAACAACTCCTTCGTCATCGCCAGTACAGATGACTATTATCGTCACACCGCTTTATCTTGGCAAGGCAATTGCGCTCATTTCTACTGCTGTTAACCCAATCAAAGGTATCAGACATGTCAAATTAGTCTCAACAAGATTGAAGGTAGCTTCGAAAGTTATTGAAAATATTTGGCTTTCAAATTCTGCAAGACCTGGCTGTCTTAAGCCCCAAAATAAGTGATGTTTCTGTTCGCCTCATTTGTCGCTCGTGTCTGTAAACACGTTTTCAAATACGAAGCGTAATGTATGTGACTAATAACTTATTCTTTATTAACCATTTTTTACAACAGCTACTCAGGGAAAGTGCCACAACATCCATTAATGTTTCCTTCCACGTTTGACAAACATCATACCCAGTTAAATATGGCATTAGTAGTTACTTCAATCAAACCAAATACGTTAACATGTGAAACATGTTGATTATTCATATAACTTACGTGCTTTAAACAAGTAGAACAGTTTCAATCAATGATTGCCAAGTCGTTACATTACGAAGGGGCTTAATTGCTTACTGAACTAAGTTGAACTCCAATTACCGATCATATGTATTTCATAACGACAGGATGTAACATGTAGGATAATTACGTTTGTTATGCATGGGCTTAATTTGTTTAGAATGTCAAAATGTCATTTAATATGGGTGACACTCAAACTTGTTATTGACATGCCACTTTGGAAGAGTCACCATATGAACTCTATGTATTTCCCTTTGACTTCGCATTAACATGATGAGCTTTTTTTGTAGATTATCAATACACAAACCGGAGAATCACAAACAGTCCAGTCCAGAAATACCTCTTTGATGTTACTAGAAATACATGTACTTTCTAATCAACTATGTTTCTATTTCAATTATGAAATATTAAATAGTCCGAAATCCACATTGAAAGGAATCAAGTCACAATAACAATAGCTTTGATGAATCATGACATATCAACAAATTGTTAATAGTTCCATAATGAATATTCATGACGAGTTATTTCGAAATCGGATCATCTATATCATCTATATCGCAAAAGGAGATGACTGTTTCACTTCTGTGTAATAGACCCGTTCCCGTGTCTACTTTGTTTTTGCGTATCCAAAGTAGTTGATGAAGTAGTTTAATGATATTAGGAAATATGTTGACGGTCAATTTAACAACGTTTCTGTTAAATTACAATAGAGCCGGTATATTTCCACGAATTGGATTTGTCGAAGAGCAGATTTTTTTCTACTTAAGGCTGTTATGACCTTGACCATTTACTTTAAGAAGAAACTGTTAATGATATCACCACCATTTATAAAATGTGATCTTAGTGTGGGTGATAAAAGTTAAAAAAAAGTAGAACAAACAAAATCTCGGATTTATCAAGGTATGAAAAACATATTTTGAGTTAAATTGTGTGTGTTCTACAAACATTTTGGTTTATTTATGATATTTCCAGTGTATTGTGTTTTTGTTACCAAATTCTACATCGTAACGCTGTTATAAACAAAGGATTGCAAAATATTGGCCTCAGCATAGCTACTATATTATTTGGCGATTCGCACGCTCAACATCTGGCGCGGTATTTGCCGAGTCAGAACTTATCTATACAGTCTGCCCCTCCGTTGGACAAACCGCATTTAATCGTTATTGACGGGTGAGTGGTTACTTACACATGGGACTGTGCACCTTCTCAAACGGCGAATTTCTGCTGCTGGAGCTCCCCCAAGAAAACCAGAGGGCCTTCAAGAACTTACTCAAAACGCCCCCTATACATGTACAATGAGCTGGTACAGCAATTTGGTCCAAGGATCACCAAATAAAGAACAATGACTCTGGTGTTTTTGCAAATGGATTTAGTTTTTTGTATAAAATTCGTCACCAATGAAAATTAAAACAACCGTTTTATAAACATACATGTTCATTGAAAATCAAATCCCCTTGATTAAAATGTCTTCGGTAAAAAGTTTACTGAATAGAGTATGTAATATAGTCTATTACAAATTGAAAGTTATTAACTTAGAGCATCATGTTACTGCATTTCCGATATTTGCATAGTTATCCTGTTTGACTGATAATATGCCCTAAATATTCGGGGCCCTTATCGCATCCCGTGACGGCTCTAAGCACCCAATAAAAGGTAGTTAAACAAGTCAGTGAATGTTATTTCTAAACACGTAGTCAGTGAAACTTTGCATACTGTAAACAGTGTTTTGTATGGCGATTTGTTTGCAGTGGATACTTCCATGTTCAAGTCTGAAAGTAAGTTTCCAGGATCCGAGACGATAAGGCGACCGGCATCGCTATCCTTGATGTCAATGGGCGTTTCATATTCAAACATAATTTCAATCGTATTATATCGTATTTGGTTTCGCTAGAGATATGTTCTACTATAAGTTCGTTCCATAAATAATCAGGTTTGATAACTTCTACACGTAGCGAAACGACCTTTGTAATATGTCGAGTTATAGTGTTTGTTAACCTTAAACTTAAACGTCAGGGTTACATATTAAGCAATCAAATAGTATCTTATTCCACATTCCATTCATCCAGATAATTGTTAACATTACTGAAGTTAATTCATCAACCCCACCCCTTTTAAATTTTTTGCCTGTGTATTGATCGACCGTATTATAGTTTTTTTTATATTAACAATGTTTCAATGAATGAGAATTGATCTCGTAGACTTGCCTGGCAGTGTGTTCATGTATACATGTATGTGGTTATCATTAACTTTATTATGTATGCGTTGTTTTAGCTCAAAACGGACCGAAACTGTATATTTTCTTAATTTATCTGGCCGTGGTTTGTACGAGATCATGTTTAACTTGTTCTCTTATCCGATTTACCCGGGAAATAAAGGGACAATTTTCAACTTGACTTGGGAGTATGATACTGTATATAGCGTATATAGGTGTGTTATCCCCCCGGTAGCTAAGTCGGTAAGGCACTCGCCCTGTTTGCGAGATGTCCCTGGTTTGAACCACACGTAATGCGAGATTTAATGTGGAAATGTACACAAACCATTATTGAAAAACTACCGATGTTTAGCACTTAAATTCATGAAATTAACTCATTAAGCTGAAAAGATGGCATCAACAATCATATAATCAAATTTACTGGGGTTGTCGTCTTAACGAACGGTTTTCATGTCATGTATATCAAAGTGTATGGTGCATGTATGAAAAATATATCAATGCATTGGTATATGTATCTTGCACTTTCTTTAAAATAAAACCTTAATTAATTAATTATCTCATAAAAGTATCTTTAAAAAACGTCTAATTATTTATAAGATAGAGAAAGTATACGTATGTTTTGAATGGCTCTCGTGTTTATGTAATGCGATGTTCCACTTAAATTTTGTTTAGTTTAAATAAAACCTTAGTGAATCTCTTTACTTTTTTCTCAGTCATTTTAACATGTTGGCTCCAAATGACTTTTTCACTTAACTGCTTCTTTAATTGATTTTGGGTTAAATAAAACCTTAGTTTAACGTTTGTCGTTTAAATTTAATATTTGCCAAACTAGGATATAGTATATAAAAAACATATTTGTCAGCAACAAAATAATATATAGATTCTGCACATTCGTTTTTGAACGAAATCATTATTTTATTTTCATACAGTAACACACAAAGTTTCAAAGAGCGGCCTCAATAAATGTGTGAATATTCTGTGATATAATATTTTTAAAAAAAGGCTAACTTAGTCATGAGTAAAAAGTTCTTTTCAAGGCGTTACTAGAGGGCAGTGTCGCACTTCATTAACCGAGGCTGCTGCTCTTATACTTTGGATGTACTTTTTGCTTCTCAATTACTTCTTTTTAAGAACATTCCAGACACCCATAGACTCGACAGGTCATTTAATGTACACTCACTCTATAAAAAAGTTGCAAATGTCTTCACAGTGTACGGTAACATAACTGTAAAACCTTCAAGAACGGGCTCGTATACTGTCTTAGTCACGTTCTTGTCAGTATAGTTATTGCTTCATTATGTTTGTTTTTTATGTCTTTTTAGCTTAAACGACGATTCATGTTTCTCGTCAACAACATGTAATGCAATGTCTGTAATTGGAGTTTAGGTTTGTACTCTATGGAACAACCTCAATACAATCATTAATTCAAATTTTCTTCTTGCAGCAAAACGCGCAAACAGAAAAACGAATTACCCGCCTTTTCTCACAATCCCTCATTAAGTGAGCATCATGGGTTTGTTTGATATAACTATAAATAACATTTTAATAGTGTTTGTGGTGTGTGCTCTCATGCCATTAAACAGATAAAAGTAAAGCAAATAACATAAACAGTCTCTATTTGTTGACAGTTTTGCGTTTCTAACGTTCATAATGGATCTTCATAACCATTTAATATTATACTAGAAATGCTCCCTCCTGAGCCAGTAAGAAACTTTAGTGGGATATTACATTTTTTTGCAAATTTGAGAATGTGGTAGTGAATAACACATTTTGACGTCTAATCTTAAAAAGGCAGATGCATTTAGATGGTTTTAGGCTTGTATTGACAAATACTATCAGTTTAAATAATTTTGCTTATGGGAATTGAAATTGAAGAGCACACAAATGAATCCAACTGAAATACAATCCTTTAATAACAATTATTTCAAAATTTCTAAGAGTCTTAATTTAAACAAACTTTAAGGGCCGGTAGTGATGCAAAAGTCGATTGAAGGTCCAAAATTTAAAATATTTAAAAAATTATATTTCTATTTAGTTTTGAGGTTCAATATTTAACATATATCCGTTGCAACATGAAAAGCTATATTAGGAGCAATTTTTACGATATAGTATTTTATCAGATTTCCCATCAAAAAGCATATACGTCGACATACTTTTCCTAAATAATGTGAATGCTTTTTGATCCAAAATTTTTGTTAAATTTGTTTAACTCCTTACTACCCCAAATCATCAAGAATATATGTTTCACTCCCAAAAAAGATCGTTCCTCAAAACTTTTTACGGCTTTGTACGTGCTCTAATCAAATCGCGTAGCATTAACTTAGGGACTCCTCTCCCTCTCGTCACTTTAAGTGGCAATATGATTCGGAATTAAGTTTGATATTTATCATAAGCTTTTTATCAGACTTGTTATTGTCTCGTGAAATGCAAAATTGGCTATATTTCATTGTTATATTTCCTTTTTCAAATCAAATTCATCATATCCATAGGTATTTAAAGTAGACATTTTTATATTCATAATGTCACTAAAGAACACCAAGAGTTAAAACACTAAGTCTTGTCCTTAGTTTTATTTATTCATATACTATTGATTATTCAACAACATATTGGCGGTAATGATTATGTCAACTTCGAATTAATATACATACAGTGCTTGTCCCTGTTGTTGTTTCTGTATTATTAAGTAAAAAATTATATAACAATAAACATACAATAGAAATACATGAACATGGTAAAGAGAATAACTTAAACAACAAGGCAATCTTACTACAACACAAACAACTTAATAGTTGTTTAAACATATTTTATTTGGCCTTTTAAACAATATTTGGTTAGTGGCGTTGAGTATGACCATTCCTGAATAAAATTGCTATGAATCTTTCTAAAGTTAAGATATGGACTTGTTGACTCTCATCTGTTCCATTGTTTGCCACCAGAACCAGCAGATTCTTTATTTCATAGCAGGTGAGAGATACTCATGGCCTATTTTTGCCACCATAATGTTCCCTACTGTTCTCTTCACTTTGTAGGATACGCACATGGAGTCAGCATTTAAGTGTTTTAACACGTTGGGCAAATCTTTGTCAAAAGAAATTTAGCTTCATAAGCATACACCTGAGATCAAAGGAAGCCTTTCCTTTGTTTAATTCCAGATGTATCTAATTGTGAATTTGTATTGCCATTTATATATTTATTTATTTTCATTTTTAAACTTAATGTATTGCTCGGAAGAAAATTATAATTCGTAGTTGGCACACATTATTTCACCCATATTGTATATCGGCAAGCCTTTTATTTTACGGATGTCTATTTATGACAATCAACAACTGATATATTCGCAAGATTGCCCTCAGTAATGAGGTAAAATGGCTGCAAATCTATTTAACCATGTAAAAGATACACACATAACTAAGTATTATATAAACCTTTAAAACCGTCTTCATGTATTTGTGAACGAATGCTTTTAAAGCAGTAAAGTTACATTCACCAGGGGGCATTTTATATGTTATGATATGTCATCAACTATTGCCTGAAGAACACTTAGCGCGTCATTAATGTGATAGAGCTACCCCATATTCTTATTTAATGTAGTAAAATGTCAATTTCAATTATATTAACACTACTTAAATATGTATCTTGTCCGAACTGCATACTTCCACTTTATCAAGTCAATGGCTATAGTAAGTATAGTTTCAAGTTTCAAAGTTTATTTGCAATCGACATAATTTGCCTTTGGCCATTTACAATCAAAAACAATCATTTTATGACGAATATTTATAGTTTCAGGCTAATTAGAGAAGGTTTTGTTAGATGGGCTTCTGCATAGATTTTTCCGTTGGTCATTCAAATTATCTTGTAAAGTGCGCAAATTACATTAATAAAAATAGCAATCTATGTGTAAAAATCTCTTGCGGGCTGAAAAAGATTACTCCATGTTAAATATGCATTGTACTAAATGGTAATGTCGTTTGCCTTTTCTTACATATTTCGGAAGGTAAAATGCTTCCGTTTACGTTAGAAATGCAGCAGAAAAGATGGCAAGGTTCCTTGGTCACATAGATAACCTGTGACATGGATAGCTAGCGACATATAATAACCTATAGGCAGTGGCAATTGGCAACATGTTAAATACACAAAACGTTATTACGAACAGTTTATAATGCCATAATGAAATTTTGAAGATCTTGATTCTGTTGCGGTTTTCTTTTGTGATATTTACATTTACTCAACGACGCAAATGGCCTGTCCATGGGCATGTCCATGATCGTCGGACCTTGTGAGAATATATGTGTATTTCATATTTTTGGGAATTGATAGAATTTAACTCTGGTTAAAGCTACCCTTGTTCTTCCACTTGTGTCAGTTTATATGACTATCATACGGGACCTCATTTTGACGTCCCGTATATGATTTCATTTCTAGTGATGAGGCGGTGGATCGAACTGCGACCCTGGGTTGACCAGCTTATAATCCTGGTATTACCAGCTGGTAACCAACGTAAAGGATGCTTCCTTTTATAGCTCTTGATTGCTCATCAAGTAATTGAGCAACCGCCAGTTGTCATCAAACAATCAATTGAATTAGAACACTATTTGATATAAATCCAAAATAAGACCGCTTTGCAAGTCGACCAGGAGGAATAACTCGACTCTTTTTAAGCAGCTATTTCCAGTTTTAAAATGTGTATTAGGGTTAGGGTTTCTGCGAAAACCATGGACTGGGTTTTGACTAAGATACGAATGACTTTGCTCGACGCCGACAATGACACTGTTGAATTCATGAAGGTTATGACAATTATTTGATTGCTATTTTCGAAAATCAGACAAAATAAAAAATATTTTAAAACTAATTCAGATTTCTTTGTCGTTTCTGAAAGAAAGGTGTTCTTACGGAACACCGTTTTTAATTTTAATATGTGTCTATTTTTTAAATTAAGTTACATAATATGACTTTGTTTTAACATTTCCCTTCTGTCCCATTGGATCTTTAATGGTAAGTTACACAGGTTTATGTTGCAAAAATTGCCGTTACCGGCTACCTTTTGAATACTGCTGATATGTATAAATGTACTTGTCTAGGACATGTGTGGGAGTACCGGTTGGAAATAGGCTTTGAAATAAAAATTTATATATCATAGAAACAGTTTCAAATACCTTTTCTTAGCTATAACACAGAACTTAATCCTATAAACCAGTACTTACCTGGACGGTTTGCACAAACACCTTCGCGAAAACATTGTTTAAGCATAGTACACGGTACATATACGAGCAAGTGTAGAACATCTAGACCTACTAACATAACTTGTCTTTTTACTTCTACTTTTCATTCATCCCAAATGGAAAGAGGCAAAGAGCAATCAAGATTTTCTTGATAAACTGGAGTAATGGATGGTCTGATCTCAAGGCAACTGCATTTAATAGGTGTTACATGCTCATTGATAAATACATATAATACGGTCGATTGTCGTGTTTTGTTCCGGATATATTCCCACTGATTTGGTTTGTCTGGTTTTGCTATTGTTTTGAAGTTTTCTAGATCAAGAAGCAATCTTTAAAATTGTATAGAACGTATTGGTAACAATAATGCATTTCCAATTGGAAATAGAGGGTCAAGCACAGTAGTAGATAATTAAAAAATAAACCCTGTTTAGGGTCACAAGTCATGTGCCCAAACAATAATGAACTATGGACATAAACACATTAACTTTACAAACACAAATTCAAACACCATTAACAAACTAACATCACATACGCAAATACAAACACTACAAACAAACCATACACTATTCAAAATTGATTTACCGTTAAATGACGGGATTACTGTCTTTGAACGGTCAGTGAAACAAATTTCACTGGAACTAGAGCCTACTAAAGTTTACTGCATTACCTACACAGTCTCGAATAATAAAAAAATGGAAACATGTAAAAATCTAAATTATTTTATTTAGATAAGTTATATACCAGTAACAGTTTGTGGTGTGCACACAATAAGTATTGACATAACGTAATAAAATGTCTACATGATATAAAGATGTATCCGCAATATATATATCTTAAAAACTGTCATAATATAAGTACAAAATCACAACGAATAACGATATACTTACACAACATCAATATGATTGCACAACATGTAAAGCACGTGGTACGTTATGTAATAAAACAAAAACATAATAATAAAGTTTAGGGACTACAAAAGACAGAGCCGGCGTTCCATATACCGTTGTCTACTACGTTGTGCCTCTATGTTAACATTTTATTTAATCTAATGAAAACAATAAAAATGAACTTAATTTAGTAAATTCTTAAATCTCTGTCAATAAGTATTTAAAATCGGACATTTAAGAGCACAGATCTATCTTAGTTCAAATAAAAGAGTTGACGCCTTCTTCACAGCAAATGTTGTTAAATGCTCTACTTTATCTAAGTTATTAAGCACTTTTATGGCAACATGGCTTTAATCGAGTTCGGAAATTGGAGCAGCTGTGGCCTTTTCAATAAAAATATAAGTCGGTATTAGTCGTCAATTGAGATATAAGGTAATAATTGGTTTGTAACATAAATATTTACTCTCATTTTCTTACAATGAACATAGCTAATTTACTCAATTAAAAACAATATATTGCAGTCATGCTTTGTGTTTTGTCTGGGAAAAATACATTGTCCTTTTTTACCTTTTGTTCTAATCACGACACTAAAGGCGTGTTTGTTAGCTTCCTTTCTGTTTGTAAATAGTTTTCACTTGTACATGAATGATTCATGTTACGCACCGAAGTATGTAACACAATATCTCTAATTGAAGTCCAGACTGGTTCAACACCCGTCTTGTGTTTTGCATTAGCAATCACCATTCATTTGAAATTATCTCTAACTGCTTCAAACACGCATGCAGAACATCAGTTGAACATTTTCTTATTTAGTATACACCTTTGGTTTGATTAAGATAACCATCAAAAGTATTTTTATGACAGAAGCCTTTCAATTCAAAACACAACAGAAACACAAACAGAAGTAATGCTGTGAGAATCGGCAGTAGCTGTCTTGAATTGATATTCATAAACAGAAAACAAGGATCACCAGAGTGGTAGAAATATATGCTGCATTTTTATGCCCCTATAGAATTATTTTGCCCAGAAATTTCGACTAAATATTGGAAACAGCTTCCTTACTTTAATTTTGCTACTATGTCGATTATTTACCAAAAACCCTTGGCGAATCAAACTCACCCCGGGGCAAACTATTTCTTGCGTTTATATGACATGAACTCCCTACAAGAGCAAAGCTACCCCACCTACAGGCACGGGACATATTTCCTTGATATGTCAGTATTGTCCAGTTGGAGATTTGCACTAGTAGAGGTCGATTCGTTACCATATTTTTTTTAACAATTATAACAAGTTTGTTTATCTTCTATGAGGGTGATCGCAAATTGGGTGTAGGTCATACAAGATTGCGCTTGTACTGCAGTATTCTGAATAAACATTTAAATATCGTCAACAGCCAAAATGCCGATTTGGAGAAATTAAGGACAGCTACCACTTCTTCAGACCAACATAATTTTCTAAATGACCAGTTATCTGTAACAAGACATTCTCTATTCAAGTAGTACTGTTTGGATACAAAGAAGCCGCGTTTCAGGCCGACACAATGATATTCAACCAAGTGCAGCACTACATTTGAAAAACTTAGCGCTTCATATTTCCTAATAAATCAGAGCAAACCCGATTCTACAACTAACCTGACATGTCCAAGCTCTTCAATTCCTCTCTCAGTTTCTTTCCGTTTCGTTCCATGTCTTCCAATTAGTATATTTTCCAAACACATTGTCTCCTTCTTCAAAATACAATTGGCTCACACATTTCCACGTTCACTATATTTCAGCCAGTAAACATGAAAAATGCAACAGCCCACAGCAATCTTAAAAACCACTATAAGCACCTGAACAGAGTGACAGAGGCGAGACATAGTATAAGCTTCAAATCGTCCTTTTCTATTATGTCATGAATCTTTGTGTTTTTCTTCTGTATTTATCATTTGTCTACTTTTCATGTTTCATTTCCCTTAATTGTATATGATAAATTGAAATAAATAATTTAAACCAATTTACTTTAATAGACGTCTAAATAACCAAAACACAAAACACAAAAAAAAATATTATGATACAGTAACAATGATAAAGGCTGACATTAGCTAATGGACGTAACGTGTTTTTAATGCGTTTACCATTTAGTATTACCGTTACGGTAATGCTTCACAATGAATATCCAGATGGATGTTCATACGGATTCATATCATATGAAGTTTGTTTTCATCATTAAAAAAATGAATTTGACGTGACATGCTTTTTAAGGTGTTGGCCATTTTGTTTCCAAGTAATGGCTATCAAGAAATCTCTAGATTTGGACGAATCGAATAATAGCGTTTGGAGAGAGAATACACAACCAAGACTCGGTTGTGATTTAACCATAAAAAGGTTGTTAACGGCGTTCGTTTCAAGCATAATCCGACTGTTTTCGTTGTTCCTTTTTCTATTTTTCTGGACAGATTTTAGAATATTTTGAAAAATAGATTTCTATACAAGAATTTGGTGAAACATGTTACACAATTGAAGACATACAAGCATTTAAATCAGTGTTATGTTAAAGTTTGAAGAAAAAAATATTTTTTTTCAAGTGGTCAAAATTTCAAGTTCTTTTAACTTATTGTGATTACCATATGTTCACAGTCCAATTAAAAAATGGTCATTTGTCAATGGCTTTGATTTTAATTAGACAAAAATCAGTGATATACCAGTATGTGGACTTTATATTGATATCAAAACCATACGTGGCTGATCTATATTCTACTGCAAAGTGTAGCTAATTGTTAAGAGCGGTAGAGTAGATTAGAATTAACAAAGAAAAGTACAACTAGTCATGTTTTCGGTACTTTCAGTTCCACTTTTAAAACAATTGATTTTCCGGTGTGTGCAGCTGTCAATTCAATCAGTTCCTATCGTGTAACGATACTGTATACCGATAACGAATACATTCCGATTGAAGCCAATTTTTGTGCGTTCATAACGCGTTTTATTTACGAACCAAATATTGTTGAGTTAAACATATATGAAATGAGTTCACTGGTATGTAGTATTGTAAAATACTAATCTTATTCAGGATAACTCACTTTGCATACTCTAGTTAACATTTAGCATTAGTTGCATATTAGATTGATCGGAAATCTAAAAGTAGACTGGATATCAAATAGTCATGGTATTATGTTCTTACATATATTGAGCTTTCTGATAGAGTCACGTATTAACACGTTAATGAGGTCTTTATAATCTGAAGAATATAGATCAATTGTTTGTTATATTTGCTTATTTATAAGGAATTCAACAATTTATTAAATAATTCAACGCATCTTAAATTCGAATTGTGTTTTAAAATTTATTATCATTTGTAAAATAAACTACAATGTGATCCATATAATATAGGGATGCAAACGAATGGCAAAATTGATATTCGAATATTTGGTTATTCTTTCGAACGAATATTCGAATATTCGATTACCAAACTACATCTTTTAAAAATTGTAGTAAACTATTATTATATTTGCTAAAGTAATAGCCGGCACATTTAAGTCGTAACCACTACGCGCGGCGGTCCCTGAATTTCACCAAAAAAGCCTCTGAAATTTCTCTTTTCAGAAAGACAAAAAGTAATACATTATGAACAAAGAAAAAAGCAAAAACTTTAAATTTATATTCCTCTGCCTTCATATTTGTAAACAACGTGAACTTAGATGGAGCTCTGGTCAAATGGCGTTATACATCAATGGAGGGTCTTTCCGTAGGACGAGCAGCCTCGTTCTGGGATTGACCTCTAGTAAAAAAAAAATGGAAAAAACAAACCAACTTGGGAACTAGTTTATTCCTTAATTGCAAAGGCATTTGGATTTACCGAAATAAATTGGATTGTTGTGTCACCTACAGCCAGTCATTAATTACGGGGATTTTTTATAACGATATGTCCCTAAATGACATAGGACGCATGTATAGTGTATTGTCATCACATTCACACCTCTGGTAATATGGGACAATCGTTGTAAAAACAAAACAAACAAATTTTAAACACAACAACAGAGTTGTAGGCAAAATATTTATTCTTATATTTATTCGACAACAAAACATCGAATATTCGAATACCGATTTTGACATTCGAATACCAAACGTTTGATCGAAAATTCGAATATATTTTGTTAAAGTGACAAAGGGTTAATTATCATATTATAATATAATATGATGATTAACCCTTTGCCACTTTAACAAATGTCGCTCTAAATTCGAAATTAAAAGATAGATTAGAGATCTTAAAGTTTTATTGTAAGTATACGTAATAAGAATGTTACTCATCAAAATTTACAACAAATTAATGTTCAATATGATGTCTTTTCTTGGCTTTTACGACGCTAAGTTTACAAATTTCAATCACAATAATGCACATCTCTGGTGTATTTTTCTCATACCTCTGCGAATGGCTAGTTTTAACTTCTCCAGTTAATTAGGCTTTCGGTCTGAAAACCATATCTTTTAAACTGCTACATTATGATCAATCGTCAAATTAGCAAATTCCAATCTGCTGTTGACGCCGGTTCTGTCATAAAGTGCATAACAGGCAAATAATTTTTAATAATTACGCTATGTTCTATAACTTCTTTCATAGAGGAACGTGTAATGTCTCCACGAACTTCCCTCACTTTTTTCACAAGGCGGTGTATTTAAATGTAATTAAGTTTATTGTTTTATGGATACTTTTTTGCATAATACACAAAATTATAAAAATGAGAGGAATCTGGATATAAATGCACTTCATTCAGGGCTATAATTTGTTTGCATTGTTACCATAGTCTCATTTCTATGTACTGATGAAGCGGTCATATATTGTGAACAGACCAGACTATTTGATATCTTAAGTGCCATTCTACTCCTTTTAATGACATGTTTTTAGGAAATATATCAAGTTAAAGTACATTTTGAACGTGGAATTTAGAATTGAATGGCTTCGAGAAAAAAGCCTTCTGTTGTATGTTTAGTCAACGCTTAGAATGGCATTTAGAAAATATTTGTGAAGATACTTTTAAAGATCTTAAATAGCGAAAAACTATATCACGTTTCAGAATTATTGTAGTCACAACATTGTGTTATGCGTTGAAAATGCTCAAACGCACCTTCCGTTCTGGTGTCAATTTGTGGAAAACAGAGATTAACCGAGAGTACGGTTTTTCCTTTTCATAAGTTCATACGGATAAAATAAAAATAAATAAAAATATGTTGTTTTACAAATGATTAATTTTGTGTCGAATCATTTTATTGACGAAAAATTAAAATCTGATCGGGTAGAATTTGCATAAATTTAATAGGATTAATGTTGACCATGGAAAAATCTGGATTTCTATGAATGAAACTTGTTATCGTTTGGTACGATTTAGCAGCTTCATCACTATTTTTTTGTTTATTTTTGTCTAAAGGCTCCGTCTTATAACATGTCAGAACTCTTTTTTCGTACGTGATATATTAGCTAAGGATCAAAACGTGGCTGAAACTGTTCCCCTACATTTAAATATATATTTGTTTCTAAATCAAAAGTATAAAAATTCTAAAGTATTTTTTCAAGAAACATGAGCTATCTGAGAGAGAAATTGACGTAAACAGACACATACATCCGTCCATGTAGGCGATACAGTATGAAAGAATTATCACTGGAGTCACTTGGGTGAAATACAATATATATTTAAGAGCTTCTTTTAGCACAACCTTTTAAAACTAATGGAATGTTAATGGAAACAATAAACGAACATCTTAAATATTTGCATTGCATTTGTAACGAGGAATATAAATGTTGATACGAGAGAATACTCTGAGTATATATGTATCAAAATGTACAAAAATGATGTGTAACACTGTTATAAAACTTGTTATTGTTATAACGTCAAAATTAAATGAAAAAGGCGTTTTAGCCATCAATTAAATAAAATACAAGGTTGGAATGTATTGAAGAAAACACTTCAAGCCAATTTACTATAAATGATAGCTCTAGCTGACAGTAATTATCTGTAAGGAAACGAGCCAACTGCTATGGTTTATTGTCTTAAATCAATACGCAAAACATGAATTTTATTCAATTCCACAGTAGAGTATCTTTTTTTTAATTTTAGCAGTTTCACAAGATATATGTATGCTGTGCAAGGCTCGATGGAGAATCGAGCCGTAGTATTGACGAATATAATGGAGCACGTGCGTTCAAATTCGAGAAGAAAGATGTATTCGTAAAAAATTTTTTTTAACTATCTTTACACATATGTTGTGCACCGAACGCGCATTATTTAAACCTTTTAACTGGTATATTTTTGTTGTTATGAATTCTGCATAAGGTCCTGAAAGTCGAAGTAGGAGAAAGAGTAGGAGTAGGAGTAGAAGTAAAAGTAGAAGTGCTGAACTACATATTCGTTTGACTACATGTGGCTTTACCTATTAAAAAGATGTAATAACTTTAACAAATCAAACAGAATGAAATAAAGATAATATTCAAATTTAAAATATTTGTTTAATAATTTGATTGATAAGCATTATTTTGTTTTTAAAAATATCAAAGTCGAACAATAAAAATGAATCATTACAACAATAAATATATTCATACCAAAATTTAAAACAACAAAAAATTATCATCTAAAATCTAAATCAGTCATTCTGTCTTAATAATACTATGAAAACTAAGACATAATATCAGTCTTACAACAACATGCTTTCCAATGCAAAGTTAGTGTTCATAACTCATAATGAAAAAGTGTGTTTTTCATTATTGTTAACACATCCAAACTTTTAGAGTCTCTAATGGTAACCAGCAGAGCATTCCATCACTTCGATGCAACTGTCGACCCATTGCGATCACCGTACCTTGTAATAATCCATGCGAGACATGATGAGAAAATTTACTTATGGTCTTGTAGCATTTGATTTTAGATATCTGCTGATGTGACCAGTATTTGACGTAATTGTCCCTATCCTGTTCTGCAAACTGCGTTAATATGTTGTTCTTTGCTCATTTTGGTGATTAGAAAAACACCAATATTCCTTTTCCAATGTTCACAGAAACACTGTTGAAGCAATTATTTGTAATAGGCACATGCGGAAATTGTATTTTAGAATTTGAACAACAGGTTATCAGAAGTTTATAAGTGCTTCGATCCTAGACCCCCAAAGGTGACGAAAGTAGAACGGTAACCACATATAACACAAGTTTCAACATGTTACTTGCATCGTACCTAGGAGGATTTAGTTCATGTTATCATTAATGTGTAAGCACCGGCACCTGTTCACCTTAAATAAGTTTTTTTAAGTAAGTATCTAAGTTGCAACTTGATCATTATTAAACACACATTGGGTAACATGAAATAATACGACTGTGATTATGCATGTGTTAGTTACATGCTTACAAATCATTGTGCCTGTATTTGTTATAGTGTTATGTCAGTATCATTCCAGGTCGTGTTCATTGCTTATAAAGAGTCAACGGAGTCAACAGGTTCAATTTCTTTCTGTTGAGCTTGTTCATTATGGTAACCAAGCTTATGTAATGAATAAGTTCGATGTTTATCCACTTAAAGACTCATTTTGTTGATAAATATTGACATACTTGGCGGTTTTCGTTTTGTACTGTTTTTTGCACAGAGTGACGTCAGAGTTATCTTATTTTAGTTCAGTATTTACTGTTATGGGAAATATAGGATTGTGATTATACATGTATTAATGTCATGCTTACGAAGCATGGTGTCAGTATATGTAATAGTATTAACCAGCTATATCTGTTTCATTCCAGACCGTGTCCATTGCTTATAAAGAGTAAACGGAGCTAGATCCCATTTCGAATATCAATTTAGTTTATCTTTTGTCGAAATTAAATATGTATATACCAAATATATATTTCATATATATAAGAAAATAGTCTTTATGATATCACTTATTTAAAGTAAAGGCTATTTAGAATTTACATTGTTCAAAATTAAGAATGTTCCACTTAGATTATATTTTCCATTAAAGGGACTTTACACCAGATTGGCACCAATTTTTTTTCTGTAATGAATCTCAGGACAATTCTTTAATAGAATGTGTTAAGCTTTGATATCATAATTGTAAAAAAGTACCAAAATTAAAAAAAGGTGTCGGAAACCGGGTTCTAACCCGTGTCGCCAAAATTGCAGTCGAGCGCTGTATCCACTGAGCTACGAATGATTACTTTAAACGACTGGTATATTTAAGCTATATACCTAACTTGGTAATATCACGTGATAACATCGACTAGTCACTCACGCATAAGGAACGAATTCTACTGGAAGGTAGACATACCCAGTAAACCCTTTTAATGGGAAATTACGAAATAACTGCTAAACTTAATTATTTGTAAACCATGTGGTTCTTCAGTTAGTAAGTTTCAATGCATTGTACACATAAATATCAAGTTTATGTCAGTTTTCGACAATTTTCTTTTTTTCTTGCAAATTGGTCATCTGGTGCACTGTTGCTTTAAGATGCTTTAGGAAGATAGACCCTGGGTTAGTTATGGTACGATTCCTATAATCATTAATCTATATTCTAGTTCAAAGCAAACAATTGTAAACGGATTTGACTTATAGTAGTAACCGTTATTAGTATTGATTTTTTTATTCTCATTAAGTGACATTGAAAAGAACCATAACTTTTAATCGAAATAACATTAACACTGTCATTCGATCTGTCTAAATAACAATATGGTGTCTTCATTTGGTCCTGGGTTTCTAGTCACTGATGTGCAACTTAACAAAGTATACAACTCTTCGTTAAACAGCATGGAGATTGACAAGTTGAAATTACAAAAAAAACTAGATCTGTCTGAACAAGCACTTGGCAGCAGATCAGTAAGCACGGGTAACATTTTCGCGCGCTTAAATCACGTGACAGTTTCGGTAAAACGTCCCCGAAATTGTAAACATTTACTAACGAAAATCGACACGACGCCGTTTACAAGTCTAAACGTGAGGCCATCATTATGATTTAAGCGGCCATCTTGGACTAAATTGTGGTGGGTCCTGAGCATCTGTTAAGTTAACCTTAACTGAATAAGTATCATCAGGTAAAGTTTCATTTTTTAACCAAAATTGCACACTTAATATCTACCTTCTCAAAATACCCATCAAAATGTATAACAAATTTTCTATATCACGTCCATTTTGAAATATTGCGACGTTAAGTCGCTTTTTAAAATGTTCAATCACATTAAGGTACATTTCTAGTGTAATCCTTTTTCGTTCTCTGCGAATGGTTATTTTAACATCTCAAGTTAACATTTCTTTGGATCTGAGAACGAGATCTTTTCAACAGCGACATTTTGATCAAACGTCCAACTGGTAAATTTTAATCTACTGTGGATATTTGTTTCTTTCAATTGCAGCAAAACAGACAATGAATATTGAAACAATTAAAAATCCTTACGTAACTGTCTATAAAAACTACCATAACAGTGTTACTCGAGAAACAAACGTGTAATATCTCAATAAGCTTCTGTCCCTCACTGATGTTCGCAGTATTTTCTTTATTCACTTGCTGGACCTCGATATTGTTATCTACACTCCAGCTTGCAGTGGTCTTCCATTGTTGATGTGTTTTCTGGATACCTTTTTGCATTACTAAACAGTCTTTTATTTCATCTTATCTAAATTAGGAATTTAGATATATGTGCACTTCATGCAGGGCTAAAATTTGTCTGCATTTGAAACCACATTCTCATCTCTATGCACTGCTAAAGCGGTCATATGTTGAGAAAAGACTAGACTGTTAGACATCTTAAATGCCATTCTTCTCCTGTTTAATCATATTTTTAAAGGAAATATATCAAGTTAAAGTACATTTTGAACGTGGTATTTATAATTTAATGACTGTAAGAAATACGTACTGTTGTATGCTTTGTCTAGGATTAGATTGTCATTTAAGTCTTTCTGGTAGCGGGTTTATGCTGTACTTTTGGTACCACAATTCCTTACATCACCTACCCAACCTAAACACTGGGGTAAGTTAAAAAGCAACAACAGTTTATTGTTGTACTGAACACATTTGAAAAGAAAGAGTACATGCTATACACTCTTAAACGAATGCTTGGCATACCAAAGCGGCATGCAACCGCGACAATCGCAAAACAAAAACAGACCACAGAGGAACATATTGAGCATTCAGTGGAGATTCGCTAAAGAAGCTCATAAAAAGCCAAGAAATGTTTCGACAATCAACAAACAGTCAAAAGTGACCAAAACACTGGTAGTAGCAGAAATTTTGGCGCCGCTAGTTGTTATTAACACCTATAGGGCAACCCAAACTAATTATGCAATCCGTCCCACCGCCAATTTTGTGACAATTCCCAATGTAGTCAGAAAGTCGGACTCTGGAAGTGAAATGTCTTCAGAGGTTGATTTCACTTCAGAAAGGGCAATATCCCACCATACTCGGTTTAAAACTGGTGAAAATAATAATTAGTTATCCAGTTATTTGATAGATTCGAAATCCCTCCTCTCTCCCTCACCTGTTCACATCAGATATGTGGCTTCATTTTGATACAAATACTAATCTTTCATATATATACATGTTGATTTTGTATTTTTGTATTTGCGGGCTATTTATTCATGTTCTGCAAAGGTATGGAAAATGTGGCATTATGAAATAAAGTCCCATTTTTATTTACAACTGTATTTCTGTTGAATTTTGTCTTTCCATATAGAGTTGAAAGAGGATGTCCAGTACGCGGGATTCAACATAAAATATATGCCAGTTATGATTAAAAGCGAGGAAAATAATTGAAAAATAACAATTGTACATTCTAGTAAATCAAATGTCCATTTTTCAAGGCAAAGCTTTCATTGAGTTGTGCATTGTCTTTATATACAGAGTGAAATACGCCGGAAACAACAGAATATTTATGACAGTAGCGTTTACAAGTCAGAATACGGTCTATCATTTTTTTCTTTTTCATAGGTTTGTACGAATAGAATTAAACATAGGGAATTGTAAAAGGGATTTATTATGTGTAGTGTTAAGTATGCATTCTTACTCCCAAATAAGATTTACTACAATTTAATTGTTTTAATAAAAACTTTTGAAGAGTAATGAGTTTAATTTGAAAGAAATGTGCAGAAAACACGGTATTTCTTCCTTATAAGACGAAAGTAAATCTTTTAGCATTGCCCAAACATTTAGTATTTTTGCATTTTCAGCTACTTCATACAATGTTACAATGTTGTTATCAGTAATTAATATTTTCCATAAATACATTATTAAGTAAGTAGTTCAAGGTTTATAATCCAATTTTTATGTTTGTTATACATGTGTATGACTGTATTGATTTTGAATAAGAGTGTCACTTTAAAAGATGTTGTTGTTTTTTTTTGACAAAAATCAAAAACTGATCGTTTAGAATTTGCTCAATTTTCTTAAGCTGACCCTCGAAAACCCAGATTTCTATGAAATATGCAATCGTTCGGTACGTTTTTGCATTTGCATTTTCATCACTTAGTTCTAGTTTTCCTATTATCAGAAGGCTGCCTTTTTACACATTTCAGAACTTGATATACTAGGGTCAAAACGTTGCTCTAACTGTTCCCCAACGTTAACATAAATGTCTTTAAATCTTAAATATACTAAATTGTAAAGTACTTTTGCAAGAAACATTAGCTATCTGAGAGAGAAATGGACGTTATCAGACACATACATTCATCAATGTCGGCGATACACTATGAAAGAATCAACATTAGATTCACTGGGGGGAAATACAATATGTTGTTAAGAACTTCTTTTACCACAACCTTTTAAAACCAATTGAATGTTAATCGAAACCTTAAACGAATATCTTACCAACTGTTGAATTGCATTTGTAACAAGGAATAAAAATGTTATTGTAAAATAAAAAAAAGTGTTTTAGCCATAAAGAAAAGAAAATGCAAGGTTCTAATGTATTAAATCGAATAATTCCAGCCAAGTGACTATAACTGATTGCTCAAGCTGACAGTAATTATGTGTAAGGAAACAAACCAAATGCTATGGTTAATTGTCATAAATCAATACACAAAATATGTATTTTATTCAATTCCACAGTAGAGTAGATTTTTTTATTTGAATAATTTCACAAGATATGTGTACGTTGGAGAATAGAGTCGTAAGATTGACAAATAAAATGGAGCACGTGCGTTCAAAATCGAGAAGAAAGATGTATATGTAAAACAAAATTCTTACCTATCCTTACAAATACGCTTTGAACTGAGTGCGCATCATCTAAACCTTTAAATGTGTACGTTTGTTGTTGCAAATATTGTAATTTGGTCCTGAAAGTCAAAATAAGCTCTTGATTGTCTGTTCGTGACATATACTCCATCTTTTTAACAATATCAAGACACCTATTCGGACTTTCAGGACATAACAACGAACTTACCTGCAACCAAAAAGTACCGATAGTATTTAGTAGTAAACAATTACTTCCGGAAAACAATACGACGCCGTTTACACGTGTTAACGTAAGGCCTTCATTATGACTGTTCCTTTTTAAAATAGTACGGGGATACCGGCGGGCTTGGAATTTAGATAGATAGATTTATTTTGGCATAGGAAGCATATACATAGTTAACAGCATAACATAGGATAAAATAATGAGCATTATTAAATACTATATCACATACGAGAAAACTATGACATACGCACCAACACCAAGGATAACATAAAAAAGGGCAAGCCCTTATTTCCATTGTGGTCCTTTGTATTGGCGGCATGACACAGAGAGGCGGACCTAAATATAATCATGTTTAAAAGTACTATTGAGTCATAAAAATGTATATCACAGTCAAATCTTGATTTAGTGACACTCCTGTTTGCAGCTAGGATTTAAAACACATTTCTAAAATTGTAAAAAGATATTAGCAAACAATTTAAAATCCTGAGCCGAAATAGGTAAAAACAATTTTAAATACTGTTCATAAGATGCCTTTTGATGGCAACCTTAAAACTTTGTAACCTGTTGATCTCCGTTAACTCTACAGGTAAATCATTCCATAGTTTAATTCCAGAGAAAGCAAAGGACTTAGAACCATGACTTTTGACTTTAGGTAGACAATACCCACCCTTTTGACTAAGTCTTGTACTATAATTATGTACGGAATCTTGCGAAATAAAGTGTTCACCCATGTAATCCGGAGACAGGCCATTTTTTATCTTAAAAACATGACACAACATTATCTGTTCAACTCTTCTGTGGACCGGTAACCAGCTAAGGGACTTAAAGTGGGATGGGACAATATGGGCACTGGAATCCAAGTCAAGTACAAATCTCATTATTTTATTTTGACAAGTTTGTAACTTATTTTTTAAAGACTGTGTCAAGCTATTATACCAAACAGAGCATGCGTAGTCATAGTGACACTGAATTAGAGACATAACCAGAAGTTTCTTGGTATGCTGAGTAAGAAACTCTTTCTTGCGGTAAAGAAATTTTAACCGAGAGTTGGCCTTCTTAAGAACAGACTCGGCCATGGAGCAAAATGACAGATTTTGGTCTATAGTAATCCCAAGATAATTGATAGATGAAGTTGATTCAATGGATGTACCCGAACAGGTTATATGCAGGTTAGATTGTGACCTAAGCTTTTGCTTGGACCCAAATAAAATTGACTCGGTTTTACCCAAGTGCAGTGACAACTTATTGTCCACTAACCATTGGCTGACCAATTCCATATCATCTGTCAGCGCCTTTTCAACAACAGATAAACTTTTACCAGATACCAGGATACCAGAATCATCAGCATATAAAAGCAATTTCTTTTTGACCACAGCTGACATATCATTTACATAAATTAAAAAGAGAAGGGGTCCAAGGATTGAGCCCTGAGGAACCCCACATGATATTTTGGAATTGGAAGAATAAGTACCAGAGACATCTACAAGCTGCTGTCTATCTGATAAATATGATTTGAACAAATTTAGTTTTTTTTTGATGTGTACTCTCTAATAAATTTCATAAAAGGACACGTTTTAATATATTATAGTTAATTTCATTTTCCATCGTTAAATGATTGTCATAATTGAAATGTTTGTTTTTTCTAATGTTGTTTAATGTTTATTCCACAAGTGGGATTTTCTACCCATATGTGGTGTTGGTGATGGTTGTCAAACAGTGGAATTTTATGTTATTTCGTGTTTAAACTGGTCAACTGGCTATATTATATCAAGGAAATTTATTAAGAGTTGACTTATCTTTAAAAAAAACTATTAATACATCCGTATGTGTTAAACTGTAAGTCAAATCGTCGTGTGACGACGCTGTTTATTGATAACACAATCGTTCTCTTTCAGCTATTACCGTAAATATTTTAGGACCTGTCTGTTAAGATAAATATTTCTGTCACAGCTATGTTGTATGTACATAAGGATTTTTATTTACAAACTTATTATGGTTTTGAAATTATTTATACATAAATAAACAAAAATAACAATGAAAAAACAGTTTTATATAGAAGATGACTGAGTGTTTTGGTCTAATAAATGCAATATATTCCATCGAGTGAACACCAAATATATATATATATATATATAAGAAATCGCGCGAAATTTCAACAAATTGACGTCATACCGGGATCTTTTTTTAAATGACGTCATTGCATACTCTTCCTGGCATAATTATTTAAGGAATGAATTACGGGACAGATGTCGGGTTTTGAACGCAGTTGGGGTGGTTAAAGGGACTTCACGCATACTGCGTTCATATCCCCGATAATGACATCAATGACATAATTCATACCTTAAAACTATATAACATCACTTGCAGAATTGTTAAAACACATTAAATCTTTCTTACCCCTTCTGCTGTGAATAGAACGAAGCGACCAGAATCGGAAACAGTTCATCAAATGACATCATAATAACGTGAGAAAAACATAATCACTTCATAGTTGATACGATAAATTACCTTTTTCACGTTATATTGAAACACAATTGACAACAAACATTTAACAAATCATAAATTAATGCTTTTCAATATTTTGATTACAGTTTATCGATGCCTGCTGACATAATACAAACAATAAGAAAAAACAATTTGCAATTTAAATTATTACGCGATGATTCGCTATCCAAATATATCCAAAAGTCTTGCATTTGTTGGAAAGTATTCACTGTTGCCAAAAGGCCGTTTATTTCAGGGATAAAAGTTGAGGTGTAAATTTATCTAAGAAACTGACTGTTTCAACGATGAGTTTTTCGATACATATAAAAATACTATGCTAGAGCCGTGGGTGGAGGAAGTTTTTCTGACGAGGCGGAGGAATTAATTATAAATGAAATTAACCTAAATAGATGTGTTTTTCATAGACGGTTATAATTTGTTTTCATTGAAAAGAAAGCGCTACTTGTGGTAATATTTTGTGTAAAGGCTAGACTATTCAGACATCTTAAATGCCATCCACCTCCTTTAATGCCATGTTTTAGGTAATGAATCAAGTTAAAGTCATTTTGAAAATGGCATTGAGAATTTAATGACTGAAAGAAAATACGTAGAGTTGTATGTATTGTCTATTAGTAGAATGTCATTTAGATCGTTCTAATCGTAGCAGTATCATGCCGTATATTCTTAACATCCTGCGAAATTGAGTATATTATTACCAGAACTCGGTTAAAATGGACATACGAATAACTATACAAAGAACAAACAAGTTCTTCTTATAGTATAAGTACTGTACATAAGTCATTCATCATCATTTCAATCACAGGTTAACAAATATTTATGTAAAATGAAAATATGGACTTGATATTACACATCGTAATTCTGATACCCGTAGACAGCATATTGTTTTAACATTAAAATCTGCAAAAATGCTTTTTGGCGTCTTCCTATAGAACGTGTCACGATAATTACACTTTGTCGTCAATTTAACTTTTATACTGCATAAAATACAATTACGTTCCAAGGGATACAAAGCTAAATTCAGTTGCTCATGGTATGTTCATGTCTTTGAAAAGTAAAGCGTTGTGAATCATTTATCTTTATTTAAATGTTTGGGTATACTAGTAATTAACATTGCAGTTTTTACAACATACTTTCCCTCAGCCCGCACATCAATTAGTCCAAAAGTATGAGGTAACAAAGTGGACTCATTCAATCTGTTCAATAGTGTTCCGCAAAGGAGAAGGGTCTGTTACATCTAAATTAGTTTTGTTGTGGCCGCCGACCTGGCTTAAGGTTAAATTATCGGTACAGATGTTCTGCCAATGATGCATTGCCACATGGTCTGCATGTATTGCTGTCAAGTAATAGGTTTAGTGTTGACTTCTAGCTATCCCTCATCTTGCATACAATTTGAGGTCTATATGCAACTCGTTGTATGTGGAGTGTCTAGTAAGTGGGTTTTATTCTGCTGTCATGCTTGCAACATTGATTCATATCCAGATGCCGATTCAACTCATTTATTCAATTTAATTTAATCACTAGCGTGAACCTAATTACATGATCAAAATATTGCGTTCATTAATACATATATACAACGATAACATAACACAGAGTAGTTAGAGCTGGTTAAGGCGCATAATCGCGGGAGTTAAAGCCGTGAGGAAAATCGCTTCTGTTGAAACATTGGAGCTACTCTTTGTTAATGTCTTAATACTAGTGCATGGAGGAATTAGTCACTTAGTAAAAGCACTACCTTGTTATGGTCATATGTTCCGATGCAAGGCGGAATCACCTTTTAAGGGTCATATGTTTTGATGCACGGAGGAAGAAGTCACTTAGTACAAGCACGACCTTGTTAGGGTCATATATTCCAATGCACGGAGGAATAGTCACTTAGTAAAAGCACAACCTTAATAGGGTCATATGTTCCAATGCATGAAGGAATAGTCACTCAGTAAAGGCACCACCTAGTTAGAGTCATATGTTTCAATGCACGAAGGAATAGTCACTCAGTAAAGGCACCACCTTGTTAGGGTCATATGTTCCAATGCACGGAGGAATAAATCACTTAGTAAAGGCATCACCTTGTTAGGGTCATATGTTCCAATGCACGGAGGAATAAATCACTCAGTAAAGGCACCACCTTGTTAGGGTCATATGCTCCAATGCACGGAGGAATAGTCAATCAGTAAAAGCACCACCTTGTTAGAGTCATATGTTCCAATGCACGGAGGAATAGTCACTCAGTAAAAGCACCGCCTTGTTAGGGTCATATGTTCCAATGCACGGAGGAATAGTCACTCAGTAAAAGCATCGCCTTGTTAGGGTCATATGTTCCAATGCACGGAGGAATAGTCACTTAGTAAAAGCACCACCTTGTTAGGGTCATATGTTCCAATGCACGGAGGAATAGTCACTCAGTAAAAGCACCACCTTGTTAGGGTCATATGTTCCAATGCACGGAGGAATAGTCACTCAGTAAAGGCACAACCATGTTAGGGTCATATGTTCCAATGCACGGAGGAATAGTCACTCAGTTAAGGCATCACCTTGTTAGGATCATAATTATGTTCCAATGCGCGGAAGAATAGTCACTTAGTAAAGGCACCACCTTGTTATGGTCATATGTTCCAATGCACGGAGGAATAGTCACTCAGTTAAGGCATCACCTTGTTAGGATCATAATTATGTTCCAATGCGCGGAAGAATAGTCACTAAGTAAAGGCACCACCTTGTAATGGTCATATGTTCCAATGCACGGAGTAATAGTCACTCAGTAAAAGCACCACCTTGTTAGGGTCATCTGTTCCAATGCACGGAGGAATAGTCACTCAGTAAAGGCACAACCATGTTAGGGCCATATGTTCCAATGCACGGAGGAATAGTCACTCAGTTAAGGCATCACCTTGTTAGGATCATAATTATGTTCCAATGCGCGGAAGAATAGTCACTAAGTAAAGGCACCATCTTGTTAGAGTCATATGTTCCAATGCACGGAGGAATAGTCACTCAGTTAAGGCATCACCTTGTTAGGATCATAATTATGTTCCAATGCGCGGAAGAATAGTCACTTAGTAAAGGCACCACCTTGTTATGGTCATATGTTCCAATGCACGGAGGAATAGTCACTCAGTAAAAGGCATCACCTTGTTAGGGTCATATGTTCCAATGCACGGAGAAATAGTCACTCAGTAAAAGCACCGCCTTGTTAGGGTCATATGTTCCAATGCACGGAGGAATAGTCACTTAGTAAAAGCACCACCTTGTTAGGGTCATATGTTCCAATGCACGGAGGAATAGTCACTCAGTAAAAGCACCACCTTGTTAGGGTCATATGTTCCAATGCACGGAGGAATAGTCACTCAGTAAAGGCACAACCATGTTAGGGTCATATGTTCCAATGCACGGAGGAATAGCCACTCAGTTAAGGCACCACCTTGTTAGGGTCATATGTTCCAATGCACGGAGGAATAGTCACTCAGTAAAGGCACAACCTTGTTAGGGTCATATGTTCCAATGCACGGAGGAATAGTCACTCAGTAAAAGCACCACCTTGTTAGGGTCATATGTTCCAATGCACGGAGGAATAGTCAATCAGTAAAAGCACCACCTTGTTAGAGTCATATGTTCCAATGCACGGAGGAATAGTCACTCAGTAAAAGCACCACCTTGTTAGGGTCATATGTTCCAATGCACGGAGGAATAGTCACTTAGTAAAAGCACCACCTTGTTAGGGTCATATGTACCAATGCACAGAGAAATAGTCACTCAGTAAAAGCACCACCTTGTTAGGGTCATATGTTTCAATGCACGGAGGAATAGTCACTCAGTAAAAGCACCACCTTGTTAGGGTCATATGTTCCAATGCACGGAGGAATAAGTCACTCAGTAAAAGCACCACTTTGTTAGGGTCTTATGCTCCAATGCACGGAGGAATAGTCACTCAGTAAAGGCACCACCTTGTTAGGGTCATATGCTCCAATGCACGGAGGAATAAGTCACTTAGTAAAAGCACCACCTTGTTAGGGTCATATGTTCCAATGCATGGAGGAATAAGTCACTCAGTAAAAGCACCACCTTGTTAGGGTCTTATGCTCCAATGCACGGAGGAATAGTCACTCAGTAAAGGCACCACCTTGTTATGGTCATATGTTCCAATGCACGGAGGAATAGTCACTCAGTAAAAGCATCACCTTGTTAGGGTCATATGTTCCAATACACGGAGGAATAGTCACTCAGTAAAAGCATCACCTTGTTAGGGTCATATGTTTCAATGCACTGAGGAATAGTCACTCAGTAAAAGCACCACCTTGTTAGGGTCATATGTTCCAATGCACGGAGGAATAGTCACTAAGTAAAAGCACCGCCTTGTTAGGGTCATATGTTCCAATGCACAGAGGAATAGTCACTCAGTAAAAGCACCACCTTGTTAGGGTCATATGTTTCAATGCACGGAGGAATAGTCAGTCAGTAAAAGCACCACCTTGTTAGGGTCATATGTTTCAATGCACGGAGGAATAGTCACTTAGTAAAAGCACCACCTTGTTAGGGTCATATGTTCCAATGCACGGAGGAATAAGTCACTCAGTAAAAGCACCACTTTGTTAGGGTCTTATGCACCAATGCACGGAGGAAAAGTCACTCAGTAAAGGCACCACCTTGTTAGGGTCATATGCTCCAATGCACGGAGGAATAAGTCACTTAGTAAAAGCACCACCTTGTTAGGGTCATATGTTCCAATGCACGGAGGAATAAGTCACTCAGTAAAAGCACCACCTTGTTAGGGTCTTATGCTCCAATGCACGGAGGAATAGTCACTCAGTAAAGGCACCACCTTGTTATGGTCATATGCTCCAATGCACGGAGGAATAAGTCACTTAGTAAAAGCACCACCTTGTTAGGGTAATATGCTTTTATGCACGGACGAATAAGCGCAACTTTTTAAAGGTCTAGAATTCTTGTGCGTGAAGGAATAAATCATTTAGTAAAAGCGCCAATTCTTTAGGGCCAGAAATGCCAGTGCACGGCATTTAGTAAAAGCTGCACCTTGCGACATAGATAAAGGAGCATCTTGGAACGAGACAAAGCGTCTTTTGGTAACTAGATAAGGCGCAGGTTGTTTGGTTGTTTTGATGCATTGCTGTTATTTTTAGCGTAGTTTCCAATTATTATATATATCAATCATCAGTTTTTTGGCAACTCAGTAAAGTAGCCACACGCTGTAGTATTTGTTTTTTTCTTTCTTCCGCTGAGTTAAATGTTTGATGCGTTTTAAAATTGGTCTGGCGGTCTTCCTAATTGAATAAAGTGAAAACTAATGCTTATTGACATGTTCTCATTAAACGTGTCATTATTATAAGCCTTTTTAGCCTATTTCAACCCTTATATTGAAACAGAAAATACATTTAAGCTCTTGTTGAATACATGGCCACATCAATCTGTCTTCCATCAAGTAAATGTTCTTGCCATGGAATATTACCCTTTTTCCTCGCTTAATTGGAATTTTGATATGTTTTTGGTAAATTACGTCTAGGGGGTTAGCTGCCTAGTGCGGTGAAGTGAATGGTTGGCTGTCTGGTTTTTTTTTTAATAATGTGCACTTGTAGACAAGGGTCGTATAAAAAGCAACGTTGAGCTAATAATATCATATGACAGAGAAAGGTAAAGCTCTTTTACAAATATTTTCCTAAAGCTTTTAAAACTTTTCCCGTATTGCACTTCACCTTAGGTTTATCATTGAGATGTAGATTCATATTATGTCTTCATAGCCTGTCGAACGAATTACTTTTAAAAAGTATAACGCCACCTAAACACAGGGGTTGCTTGTATAAAGTAACAGTCTACTGTATAACCGTACATATTTCAAACTTATTTGTAATATGTTTATGCGATCGGCTCTAAGCAAGAATGTTTGGCAATTTTGAAGATGAGATCACTTGCAATAGCCGACCTATTGGCACAACATTTCGTCTCAAAACGCTTCTAGTGGTTTAATGTCACCTACAGGGAACCCACATCCACTTTGTAACCCGTCCGACCACCAATTTTGGTGACCATTTCCAATATAGTAAGTAAGTCGGACTGTGGAAGAGAAACCAAATTATAACTAATCAAGTAACTTGCGAATTTCTATATCCCCCTTCTCCTCTCATCATCACGTTGTATAAGATGTTTGGCTTAATTTTGATACAACTACTTATATTGCTTATACATGTTTATATTATATTTTTGTATTTGTAGGCGAATTATTATCAGCCAATATATTAAAATCATGGCATTTTAAATTAAATTACCATCTTTTAATTCACACCTGTTTTTGTGTTGTAACTAATTGTCTTTCCTTACAGCGTGGAGCCAGTTTTTGCAGTACACCAGAAAAAAACATAGCAAATACGACAGTAATGTTTGAAAGTAAGGAAAATGATTGTTAAATTACAATTTCGAAGACACTTATAAATATCATAGAAGCGATATAGAACATCACGACGGGGATTCATTGTAGTCACAACATTGTGTTATCATACGTTAACAAATTTCTAAGGCGCATACCGTTGTGGTGGCAAGTAGTTGGAAACTGAGATAAACAGTTAGTATGGTCTGTCTTTTTTTTCCTTTTTAGAGGTTAACACGACTTACATTTAATGATACACTCCCTCTCCCCACAAAGATTTTCCACAATTAATATAATTATTTTATATAACGATAAGGATGAATAAATGTCGAAAACAGTGGTTTTTATGAAGGAAACAGTGTTTATTTTGAAAGAAAGGTGCAGAAAGTACGAAATTGCTTCCTAAGAGACGATATCAGATCACAGTAAATCTTTTAGCACTCACCAATTATTCATTAATTTTATGTTTTCAGCTATTGAATACACGGTTGCAATCTTGTTATCAGTGATTAATATTTTCCAAAAATGCATCCTTTATTTAGAAGTTTAAGGTTTATCACTCAAAGTTTATGTTTGTTATACGTGCGTAAGTACTGATTTGAATAAGAGCGTAACTTTAAATATCAGAACATGTAGTTCTGCATAGGAGTTATTATATGTGGTGTTAAAAGAAAATGCTTTTAACAAAATCACATTCGGATCGTTTAGAACTTGCTTATTATTCTTATTATTCTTATTATTCTTATTATTCTTAAGCTTAATGCTGACCATTGAAAAATAAGATTTTTATAAAAAGTGTCACCGTTTCGAACGTTCTTTAGCAATTCCCTCTTTCATTTCTAGATTTTCTTATTTAAAAAAGCTGCCTCTTGTCACATTTTAGAGCTTTAATTGCGGCTTGATACGCTATGGTCAAAATGCGACTCTAACAGTTCCTTACGTGTAAATATGTGGGGGGGGGGATTTAATTGAAAGTTCACTCCATTGCAACGAGATACTTTTTTCAATAAATATCTGAGAGAGAAATAGACGTAAACAGACTCATAAACCCAATCCTTGTAGGCGATAAAGTATGAAAGAATCATCACTTGAGTCACTTGGGAAAAATCCGTTATGTACACGTAGTTATGAGTTTGCATTGGCACAACATTTTAACACTAATTGAATGTTAATGGAAACCTTGAACGATTATGGCAAACATGGTATGTTATTTGTAACGCGGAATATGAATTGCATTAAAATACGCGATTGCTGTACCAATGGTTGTTGATATAAAAAGCTAATAATTTGTTACATGACCCCATACCTATACATTAGTCAACAAGAAAATATTCTATGTAGTACACTCGTTGGATTATAAGCGAACTACAATGTATGCATGTACACCATCTTATGCCAACCCAATCATTATTATTAAAACAAGCAAATAATGAACCAGTTTCATTTCCGTGTCTTGCAAGCAATTTCATACTAGCAAGTGAGTTTCCACATGCTCTGTGTCTTCGTTGCTGCTCTATTCGTACTTGATCAGAATTAAGAGTACACCAAGTTGCAGAACAATACATGTATCAAGGAACCACACATATCAAAAAGAGCGCCATATGTCACAAACCTTTGTTTGAAGACACCAAGTTTGGTTGATAAATGGTAGTTCGTAGAACCAAATTTAGAGAGCGGACAATAAAAAAACAGTTTTTGCTAATTCAAGGGTCATAACTCTGGAATGACTGAGGCAACACGACGAAGATATTCGGACCAAATTTGGTGATGATTGGAGTAATTGATCGGACAAGACCGGTTTTAGCCAATTTCTAGTATAAAATGATATAATAGGAAACTTTTATTACTAATCGGCGATAACTACAACATTTTGAGACCAAAATTTACACACTATCTGTCCTGTTAACATGATCAGATATACCACTTTCTACAAATAGAGAAAACCTCAAAAGCCTCAATCTTGAGAACTCTTCTGTGTTTTACCTAGTGCAATAAAAATTAATTCAGTTCTCATATTACCAGTAATTTTATATAAGCACAGGTTCTTCAATTGAGGTTGATTGAATACTGTATTATGCCTCATTTGTACATACAGATCTATTTTGTCTTTACAATAACAAAAGTAAGTAATAAGTTCCGGGATTAATATCACTTAACATATTTCTGAAACCAAGATAATCTAATATTTTGTGTAAAGAAAGCTATAACACAGACCCTTATAACACCTACATGTTTCTATGATTCACAAGAGTTCGGTGTACTAGTGAGTTGGCGTTCTTATTAGATTTTTTCCTTCAGTATTTAAGTGATCTTTCTTTGACAATAGAGATCGTCTATGTTCACCTATTGCCGTGTTGGAAGTTCGGTGTTAACCCCTTGCGCATGCTTGAGGTTACTTCTGAACATGAATATCTTACACTAGGAACCAAAAATGATTATGGGTAACACGCGATAATAACAGAGCGTTCGCTTTCGGGTTTTTTCTACAGCAAAACGGATTTTACCACTGTGATATTTTTTATTGTGAGTCCTTTTTGAATGAACAAAGTTGTCTTTTATACCGTTAATAAACAGAACTGGTTTTTCGGCTAACGCAGTAGAGTGCGCACTTGCTTCTCACCCAGGCCACCCGGGTTGAATTCCAGGCCTTGGCTCTTGGAAATTGGTTTGTGGTCATCAAACCACAACTGGGCTTCGTCCGGGTGACTCGGTTTCACCCACAACACAAGACCACACTCTCGCGTAACATGGTGCCACATAGAGTGATTGATATAATGTTGGTATAATTTGTTTCACAATCGATGTACAATAAATAAGTTTAAATTAAATTAAAAAAAGTAGTATAAAAACAAGCGGGGAAAGAAGTTCTCATTGTTTGACACAAAGTCATATATCAAACAATTTAGAATAAGACATAATAATATTTTCTTTTACATTGTTATATATTAACATTATAATTATTAACAACTACAATAGTAAATCCAAGATTTCATAAGTGTTATCCAAAGTATAATAATATCAGTTTTTGCACATAACGGTGTTTTTTTTTAATTTTACTAACCAAATAGTATTTAGTTAATATTAAGCAAGTACTTATGAACATGTTTTAATTAGATAATAACTTAATTCCGAATCAGATTCTCACTTTAATCAGGTTGGCATAGCGTTAAGAATAAGGTCTGAAATGTGATATATAGTTGCTAGAGTAATTTATCATATATATATATAACAATGTTCACAAACTCTATAAAATAATCAATACCCGTTGAATAAAGTAGAACAAAGAAATGATAAGTATCCTTTGCGATCAAGGTAACTGAAATTTTATTTTTGTCTGCACAATTAGAAATGGAGGAAATTAGTATCCCTGCCTATGACTTGACACATTGCATTTCAATTACACCGCCCAGATATCCAAAACTGCTATAACAATAGACGAATTAACATTCTGTCAAGTTCAGGCGTCACTTTCATGCATATTTTCACCGGTGAGCCTCAAACGGGGAAGAAACATAGAATACAATTATGAGATTTGTCCTGCTGTGGCACAAAATGAGACTATATGTGCTCAAAACACATTGGTAAACAAGCATGTGAAATAAATGCGTCAAATCAATTGTCTAGCGAAACCGGAAAATAATTGAGCATGGTTAGCTGGAGGTAGAAGTCTGAATAGAGACAGGTTGACCTGATGCATGACTGTATTTATACCGTCTGGAGGAAATCCTTTAGAAGCACATATTACATCCAACGTATTAATAAAATGTCATTACATTTCACTGACAGCAAACGTAGGCGCACCGCTGTCAGCGTCCGCTAGCTATAGCAGTATTTTATATTTATTTCTTTAATTTTGCTTGAAATCAATTCATTGTTTGCATTTGTTTAAGGCCTCCGAGCCAAGACTACATTTTGTTAACAATGCATATTTAGAGCAGTACTGATATTTTAATACTAATGAACATACATTGGTTTACAACAAGCAATTGTAATTGTACAAAAAAGCAAACTCAGTGATCTCGATTGGCTTGGCATACGTTATATTTCAATACATACAGATTCATAATATAGCCGCATACATAGATATATAAACAAATATGTATTTTCATGTACTACTATGTAAAAAATTACTCTTTGTTAATACACAACGTTCTTAGTTTCATTGCCCGCAAAAAATGAACAGAGATTTCGACAATAGTTCCTCATTTCTGGAAGATATAACTATAGAAAACTTACTGAACGATAGGTTAACATTAAGCTACTTGTGAGGCACCTTGATATTATGTTTCCGTAGTCATTAGAAAATGGGCACCTTTGTTAACATTTTTACTTACCCTGGAATTATGCGTGGACTTAAAATAAAACTTTTTCTCATTCATGAGGTCATGTTCAACCCAGGTAAAACTGGTATCTTGACATATATCTTTGGAATGTGGTCTCAGTGAAATAGTCTTTTGTCCAATTAACTTGTAAACGAGTCCCACATCAATTACTGAAGCGATTAAGACATTCATCTCCGCCAAAGCAACGTTCTCCCCTTTATTCATCGGACTGATCAACACTTATGGGTCTATATATAGAAGTAAATGTTCTAGCAAACACGTCCGGTCTCACACTTTAATCCGTCGTGCAGTCAATGATTAATTAGACTGCAAATCAAATGAATTACAACAGCATGCAAATTGTGAGTGATATATAGGATCCAATGCAACAAAACAATTTTAACTTGCATTGCATTAAAAAGAACCGCGAACATATATGTCACAAATTACAAAAAAAAGATTAAATTCACTTCCAATACAACTCACTAGGCCAAATGTTACCTTCAGCAAAACAGAACAAATGCAGACATATTACCTGACTTGCACAACTTAGTATTATGATAATAAAATAAATATGTGTGCGTAACATCACTTTAAAAACAACGATATACAAACAAATCATGTGACACACACAACAATGCTATGTTCACAATATCAAATTATTACAGGTAACAGACGACAACTGATTTTAATAGAAATGTTTTAGAACACAAAAGTGGACAGTTCTAGAACTGTTATAAAAATGATCTAGTTCAGTTCTTGTACTGCTTTTATTTGTAGATTGGAGGTGCGCAGGGTTTATTATTATGTTTCTAGTTTTTGCCAATTCAAAACAGCTTTAAAAGAGATAACTATTTATGAAGAGTTCTTTAACACTCTAGAGGTCCAGAGAAACTGTTACAGAACACGCTCATGAATGTTTGTTGAGTTTGCTTCAAAACCGTATGGCTTTTTCAGTACAGTTTAAATATATGTGTTGATGATGTGATCAATAATGTACTATTTCTGAAAGTAGATACGTTTCTTGCAACTATACCAAATAATTACCCATCTCGATTGAAAACTAAATGACATAAAGGGTTAGCTTTTATCAATAATTCTAAAACGGTAATATGGTGATTCAAGTTAGAACAGAATTTTAATTTGACGGTAAATTTCTTATAAATTTTGTTTAGTTTAATAAATGATAAACCATAAGAAATTATCAAACTGACCATAGTTTGAAATGTCATGACCATTCGGGTCTTGCATCGTTAAATCCCAAGATATATTGTACTCTGAAGGACAAACCTTTTTTTAAATGTGGAGATACTTAACCCTGATGAGAAGCTATTATCAGCGTAAATAAACAGAAATATACAATAAAAGTACAAATGGGAGAGCCAAAGTGCACAGCACTTCTCTGACAAAATTAATCTTAAAAATATCGCTGATATGGAATTTCATTTCCGTTACGTAGATGAAAATAAGGACCGCAGGAAATATTGATAATTTAGCAGAGAAATATCTAATATCTTTAATGAATCTGCGCAAATAAGTTTTTAGTCCCAACCACTGAATAAATCATAAAAGAAAGGCATTAATCGTAATAATTGAATACAGGCTTCAGTGCAGAAATAAATGGTTAATATATAATCAGGCTAGACAGAGATATAGTATATGCAAATCGGACCTCAATAACAATTTACGTCCAAGCCACACTCACAAACGTACTGACGTTACACGCGTTACTCGTAGATATAAAATAAAATAGAGAATACAAGGTAATGCCGTGGATAGATAAAGTTAATCTGGCAAGGCGAAGGAATATATAAATATATATAGTGAGCCGAAAGCATTAACCTCGTAATTTATTTAATATCCTGTTTACCGTGTTTATCGAACTAATGAAAACAACGTGAGTATACTTAGTAGTCTATGTAAATAATAAGTCAAACCATTTCTGTTCATACAATACGATACGATAATTGAATTGAATAAAACAATACACAGTGTCCATATCATATAAACAAACAAACAATTAATGAACAAAACGTACAAAAACACATTTTCTAGTGCTAATGCAGTTGTCAGTAAATGTATCTAAAACGGCCCTGATTTATTATTAATTGTGATATGTGATTTCTCTAAATGAATACAAGTCATATCAGTCTCTCTTGTTTGGTAAGGAGGAAAAATTATATTTTGCTACATTGCAAACTATTCTTTTTAATGTTGGAATAAGTAAGGTATTCAAATTTATTCAAAGTTGGCAAATGGCAGAAGTATGGTTTAAAGAACTTGCATCTTAATTCCAAATATTATGGGCATAGGTAAAAACTTATCGGAAAGAGAACGTCTTCAATCCTGCACATACATGTATGTGCCTTACCACAGGTGTCATGTATGTATATATAGTTCATGCACTATGAATAATCATAATTCAATAATTGCAGTTATCGAAAAGAAGGGTGCAACTTCAAATAAAAAAACAACAACAACACACTCTTGATCCAGTAACTTAAATGTCTTTAGCACATAAAGTAACCGCATTTGCAAAAATATTCATTGACTGCGCCCTTTCGCATACTAACTGACACAATTCGCATTAATCAGATGGACCTAAATGCAAAAAAACTTATACTGAAATTCTCTGAAATATATGCAATATGTTATTCGCTTGTATTGTTACACGCACCTACCATTATCGTATACTTTTTTTTCAGGATCCATGTTTGCCTCACCGAAATTCCATGACCAACCCAGAAAACCAAGAAGGACAACAGGGACCACCAGACAGTATTATTTCATGTATGTTCAATGAATGAACTAAACTCACGTTTGAAGTCCATATGAATTATGCTTACAAAATATGCCCCATAGTAAAAGACGTTACTTACTTGAGATACAAATGCAAGACATCCGGGAGGAGAAGAAATCGGCAACAATGACACAGGATGAGATAGAGGACTTCTTTGTTGAATATGGAGAAAGTCACTGATGAAATCCAAAAATCAAAACATGACACTGAACACGAATTCCACTCATTGAGAGTGCAAAACACTTTTCTTTCCTAAAGACTCGAAAAACTGGAAGAAGTAAATTAGTGCATAAACACAATAGTATCCTTGACATACATGTTCAAATCAGTGAAAACAACCAAATAGTCCTCGGGATTGGAGAGGCCCGTCCTTCATATCTACCGGACACGCAAAGAGGACAGCAAAGAGAGGCTCTAAAAACAATACTAAGAAAATTCCTGAAAGAAAAATTTAAAATTAATGAGAACATCTCGGGCGAAAACCCAATAGATATTGCAAAATATACATTTAACTAGGTTATTAGACAAGGTGATCATGAAAAAGCAGCCGATTCCTATAGAATTAGACTTATTGTTGGCATTTTGGAACGCTTTACTGAAAGAGAGGCTGTACAAAAGGCTGGATTAGTACTGAATATAACCTAGAGACAATACAAACAACACTTTCCAAAATAAATTGAACCAGGGGTAAAAATCAACTTTGCGAAAGACAGACTATATGTTAACCATTCCCTTTACTAAATTGATACGGGCCAATACATTGTCAACGTGGTGACCGGCGAAACGAGCGTCCATGGAATCCACCACTCTACGGCATACAGCGCGAACTACACAAGAACACCCCTCAAACGGGCGTCCCTAGACACTCTGAACAAACGTCCAGACAATACCTAGGAGGTTGACCCTTTAACCAACATCCCGTTAAGGAATGAATTGCGGGGTTGATGTCATTATCGGGGTATGAACGCAATTGGGTTGGTCAATGTGTGTGGAGTCCGAATTTCATTTAAGAAAACTTTCGGTAATCCGTTCTTACCCATTCTGTAAATAGAACGACCCGACAATAACCGGAAACATTTTTTTCAAATGACGTCACAATAACGCGGGAAAAGATCAACCACTTGAAATCACTTTAAAACGTAAAATTGAAACACTTCTGGTACCAATATATTTAAAATATAATAAACTAACACTTTTAAAAATGTTGATCTAGATTTTACGGGACCTGCAGACACAATACAACCATAGCTTTCATATACATATTGTTATGCAATGAATTACGATCCGAACATATCCGAAGATGTTGCGTTCATCGATTGATGAACGCAATTGCCGAAAGGCAGTTTATTTAGGGAATGGAAGTTGTGGTGTAAATATAACATTAATAAACCCAAACAAATAACGTGTACTTTCTGATAATGGAACACTAATAGTCGAAAGATCAGCAAAATGGAAAGAGAGGTCTCCGCTCGAGAATGACAACATTAAACGTCAAACACTGGCCACTATCGTTACCATCACCACGGCAAATGACGATTGAGCCACATCTTATCCTTATAATTTTGATGAAGGAACCTCCCCCCCCCCGTTGGAACCTCAATATCCCACTGATTATTTGACCACACAGAAATAGGCTAGGCTCGGAGAGACGCTGTCAAGTGTGAACTGATCGGGAACGATACCCGTGATCGTGAAAACTGTTTCCCATGTCATATTATCGACCAAGAGATTTATAAACATGTACCCATATTCAAGGTTTTTAATAATAATGCGATGCAAAGTTTAAAAACATTCAAGTATGAAAAACTTGATAATAATTTAAATTATGGATATACATGTAGTGAGTTCAATGCAAGCATATTATCATTACTGTGACGTAAACCATGTTATGTATAAACTGCATTCCTAACTTAATTGGTAAATTCATGCCTGAAAACATTTTATCACTTGCCTTACTACCAAAGTTGACAATTTTATAGTGCACTTTGATATTTTTGATAAATGTATATATTTTGTAGTGCATGTCATCTCTTACGTAATGTTCGGTATGTATCGGATAAGTTGTGCTATAAACATTACTATGTCAAATTTAAAATATTCAATTGTTAGAAATGTGTAGGCAGTTTTATAGATATGAAATCTTTATTATTTAAATAATACACTGACAATTTATCTTTCGGAATTGACATTGCATCTAAATGAATTATTTGATGTATTAGCAATATTTAATATCTATTTTAACAGTGAATTTTTAACCAGCGTATGTTGCTTGTTATAAACTGCAATATAATTATGCTATTTTCAAGAGTTTATAAATATTTTTCATATTGTTGCAACTAATTTTCACTATTCAATAACCGTGGTTACTTAAGATTTTTATCATTATTTCAAAGAATCATATCAGTCACAAGGAATTATTTTTACTAATGATAATGCTAAAACTGGCACTGTCAAAAATAATAATTAAAATGACACAGATGATAATGATAGTTTTAATGAAAATAATGATATAAATATTGATAAGGATAAGACAATGATAATAATGATAATAATGACAATATTAACAATGATAATAATGACCAGGATAATGATTGTAACGATATGAATAATGATAATAATAATAATAATAATAATAATAATAACAACAATGCCAATGATGATAATTATGATATTGATTATAATGATGATCACGATGTCAGTGATAAAATTATTTTAAACAATGATAGCAGCAATATTGCAACCAACAATAATGACAACTTTGAATGGAATGTGCTTAATTTAATCGTTGTAGGCCTTAAAGGTTAACTTTAGAGCTCTGCGTTTCTTGACATTGAACAATTCATTTCTTTTTTACAACAACGCTTGGCAAGAGGTTAAAACTATTAATTTCCTCCCTTTAATCGTTCTTTTTAAACCTTGTCAGTCCATACATAATGGAAAATTGCGATTATTGTGTAAGCTTATTCACCACATTTGGCTAGTAACAGAGTCAAACAGCAGAAGAAGTTTGCCATTCAGTACACTTTTTCAAAGTTATTCAAACTCAAGTTCCGCGTCTACATATTCTCAAAACAAGTTTACGCCCCACCTAATTATTCGCCGAGTACTCGCAGTATATCAAGTAAATTTACATCGTTTCTGAATTTGTGGCAAACTTCGCCATTTTCATCGGTTGCAAATACAAAAAAGCGCCGAAGCAGCACAGACGAAATGGTAAAAGATAAACTCCGTATCGCGTCGAACCACGACGTCAGAGGGTATCAATGCGTTAGCGGGTAACAGTGCGGGATAACAGTGAAAATCGTTGCCCTGTAACATTTACTATATAATGTATTTGGAGTAAAAGGAGTGGGGTATAATGTAAAAAAATGCTAGTGAAAGTTTGGTGTATTTTATGTGTGTGTTTTTACATTATTTTAGATGATATCTAAATAATGAAAAAAATGTTCTTAAAACCCTATCCCAAGTTATTACAACATTATATTAATCACTCTCGTTGGCACGATTTTACGCGAGAGTGTGGTCTTGTGTTGTGGGGGAAACCGGAGAACCCGGATAAAACCCACCTGTCCGGCTTGGTGACCACAAACTCATATGCGCCCAAGCCGGGAATCGAACCCGGGTCGCCTAGGTGAGAAGCGAGTGCGCTAACCACTGCACTAACCGGACAACCATGTTTTTATTTGTATTAATACGTGGAACCTATGTAGAAATAAAACGCATGAATGTGTTTAATAGGCGTTAGAGTCTGATATCGTCTGTAAACTAATAAATAGCACACACACATAATCATCTCAGCTCATTACTTTAAAACTCGCATTTCTGTTTTAGCGCCTCCTTGTCCAAGAGTGCTGTAAGAATGTCGGTAGCATCCATCTCGAACGTCCAGGCGTCACTTTCGTTTGACCAGCGAGACAGAAAACGGGGAAAACGCATATAATACACTTTTCAGTAATGTATGCCCTGGTACGAAATAAAACTGTACGAGGGTATTTAAATATGTTATGTTATAAATTGTATAACAGGTTTAATTTCTCTGTTTTACTCAAAACGTTATATTTTAAGCATTTATCAACAAAACATGAACATTTCGTAGAAATGGAGATATATACGAACACGTGATTTAAAACTTTAGTATTGACGGTGATGAAAAAGAAAGAGGGTAAGATATTTAACAGTGCTCAATTAACTATAGATGACCACAATAATGGGTGGCAAAACACTGTAGACAGAACAAATCAAATCGTGCTCAAAGTAAAATTATTTTCGTTATAAGAAGATTGTACAAACATTTTTCTCTGATATAGTAAAAACGTGCTTTCGGGGAAAACACCAGAGACGACAATTAATTATAAATGTGCTATTGCCTGAAACACATTCTACGGACAAACTTGTCTGGCGATTTTAGACGATACTTAAAAGGAGTACAAAATAGTTATGTATACAGGGGTCATATATTATAGTGGTGTTGAAACAAAGGAATTTTATGTATGTATTGTGGTTTGTATGATATTTACCAAATAACACAGGGACATTCGAATGTGCTCTAAACATATTGGTGTACACGCAAAAGAAATAAATACGTCAAATGAATTGACTAAAGGAAAGCTTTGTTATTAATTGCAAGTAGGAGAATGTCTCCTCCTACCACTGGACTGGCCTTAAACAGTATAATATAATTTTACAAAACAGGTAGGGGCGACTTTAACATTTGCTAAACCGCGACATTATTCATTATTATTTTCGAAATAAAGTGTACTTGTCCAGCAAACTAATTGCTGCTGTTTATAATGCTGACATGTTATTGCCTTTGCTCATAATAACAAACGTCTCACTTTAATTATAGATTTGTTTGTTTTTTAACACAACTAATGAAAAATATGTAATAATATGCCATACGTTATTTTAAAAATATCTCATAAAGAAGCAGCTAATTCTTCTATTTTATCATACACATATTTCGCCATATACTTAATATGTTTCCGCTTTCTGTGTGACATATTCCTCATACTCAATTTACGTCTGTTTTTGAGTAAGCACTGCAGCATTGCAAGACACTAGAGCTATTTATGATCAATATACTGACAATGTCCTCAAAATCTATAAAACGACGATTTTCTCAAAATCCATTCTCATTCATAAGAGGTTTGATAATAATAACTCTACGCATAGTGCCATGGCTCTGGTGTACGAGAATATCAAAACCCGACCAGTCGTATTGAGTTTTATTAATGCATAGAAATGGTAAGTATCCATTGTAGGAATTTCTTTCATCGGTTTTAGCGATCAACGTAAATAAAATTCTATTATAGTTTGCGTAAAAAATATTGAATATTTAAATCAGAATCCCTGCGTATGACTTGATACCTTGAATTTCAGTTATAGCGCCCCGCTTTCAAAGACTGCTATAACAATAGCCGTATTACCATTTTTTCACATTCAGGCGTCAATTCCATGCATATTTACACCAGCGAGAAAGAAACGAAGAAGCATCATAGAATGCAATTATGAGATATCTCTTCTGATGTGGCACGAAATGAGACTTCATGTTTTTCAAACACTATAGCCGTATTACCATTTTTTCACATTCAGGCGTCAATTCCATGCATATTTACACCAGCGAGAAAGAAACGAAGAAGTATCATAGAAGGCAATTATGAGATATCTCTTCTGGTGTGGCACGAAATGAGACTTTATGCTTTTCAAACACATTAGTAAACACGCATTTGGAATAAATACGTCAAATCAATTGTCTAGTGGAAACGGACTGAAATAATTCAGCTGCTGGACGTTGAAATTTGAATAGTGAAAATTTGACTTCATGCAATCTTGTATTTATACAGTCTGGAAGAGATTACTCAGAAGGATAAATAACAAACAACGTATTTATAAAACAGTAATCACTCTTCATTGATAGTAAACGTAGGCGCAGCACTGTCAAGTCCCACTACCACGGGCTTGGTATTTTTAATTGTTAAATTAATTTCATTTCAAAGATATTTACTTATGGTCCAAGACAAGTTATTGACAACAATGCATAAGAGTGCTTATGACGTACAGAAAATACAGAACATAAAGTATTACATCAAGAGCAATTATAATTGAATGTAAAAAGCAAAACAAATTATTTCTATTGGTTTAACAAACGTTATGTTTAATTGAATTAACTATAATATATATGAACATGTAATTTTTGTACATAAAAATGAAAGCCAATATCTCTATCCCGTTATCATAAATATTTCTTAATTATATTGATTTTGGTTGTAAAACTATGAAGACAGACAAAATCAACAATAATGTTTATTTCTAGATGCAATAATTATAGCACTTTAAAATGAATTTACAAACTATTTACTTGTATGTTTTACTTACGTACGGCATTTAGTCACTAATATGGACACTTAGTTTCAAGCTAGGTACTATCTCTTGGAATGTTCATATATCTTCCCCGTTTTATTTCAGTGGTATATGGAGTGCAACGGAATTTTATACAGCATTTTCTTATTTGCTAAATCATCTTATTGCCTTAATACCTAAATACATTTCATTCTATGCTGAATTAGTTTTATAAGTGTACATATTGAAAACAATGATGAATATTTGATTTCTATGTTTCGCACAAGACGTTGGGTCATTTTCTTGTAGCCAATGCTATACTATTCTGTCGCTCTCGCGATAAAGTGCTCCTTCATGATTTTTGTGTCATTGTACATACTGAAATTTTGATGATCATTGTAATTTGATGTTTTTCTTAAGAGGTTAACTTAAAGTATTAGTAGACAAAGTCATAATTATGTCACTCGTGTGGTACATTGAACAGTAATGATCATGATGCCAGCTTTGTATATTCATCATGTAATCATGTTTGGCCACAATAAGCGGACTTTTCTACCCCAACTTAGTTTTGTTAAATCTGCTGTTGTATAGTAAACATTGTGGTTGCACTGTTGCATTGAGATTGTTGTATTGCGTCACTGCTAATACATGAGTGGCCATCACAATGTCGTGCGTGTTGTCAGATGTTGAGTATGATATCACGACACAAGAAAAATATAAATAGTAAAAGCGTCCGACTGCATTTTTTAATTGATTCTTTTTTGTAGGAAACTTGAGATGCTCGTAAACCGATTTAATTCTGAGTAATTAATTGACGAGTTTCACTCATCGTTCAGAACTCCCCTGCCTTTATTGCTAAATTTATTTCAATATCTGTTCAATTTGTGCTGTCTCTGTTTGGCCTTTTGTTGGAAGTATGTTATGCCTTCATATGTGTGCCTTTAACAGGATTATTGACAATTGGTCGCATTTCAATAAAATATATTAGTCGTGACTTTAAAAATCTGAAACACGAAAAACGGCAAAGTTAAGTCCTGTTGTTTCACCAACAGTGAATTCAACTTTGCTACTTCTTGAAGTTCATATTTTACAAATATTATGAATTTATGTCTCTTAGATGAATTTGTTTATAAGTTAGTTCTTTATTGAAACAACTTACAGTTCTTGAACTCAAAGTTGTACAAATAATGTTATATATGTGAAAAATCTAATTTAGACATACATATCTTTCTACCTGGAACAACTGTTTGAGAGAACCTGTCAAAACGTGTTTGTCGTCACTATGACTAACTTTGCATGTTGATTACAGGTGCTAGATATTGTTCACGTGACCGTCTTCATTTACCTTAGCTGGAAAATGTTTTTTGTAGTACCTTCGTTGACTATATCGCAAACTACAGTAGGAATACAATCGTTATCGAGCTTGAAATAAATTCATGAAAAAATAATATTGCATTGATAACCCAAATCGACATGTATTGTACCTTAGACAATGACTTAAGTGTTGTGTGAATTATCATGTTACAATATAAATGCTAAGTTTCATAGGAATGGTATTAACATATTGTGCGCTTCAGCCGGAATATGTATGTACTTATTCGAGAAGCTAAAGTTATCTTATTCTAAAAGGTTGATCTTAATACTAACGTAGTTTGCGTTGTCTTACGTCTATCTCTGAAAGCGGATTGTAAAAATCATTCCAATTAGTTACAAAATGCATCGGCTTATGCGCTGCTAAATGATGACATACCAGATGTGCTTATTTATTTCGTGATATTAATCTCAGTTTCAAGAACAAACAAACATGTCTCTTTTTAAATTACGTTCACTTGTAAGTCACAGTTTGCCCATATTTTAGTTAAACGTATACACTATGAACTTCTCTAGTTTAGATTTGATATACCTACCATTTACCATACCTAAGTGAAACACGCTATACTTCATAATTGATATTTTGTTTTATATGAAAATGTAGAGATTTATTTATTTTCCATTTATGTTAAATGATCATATGGTTAAGATGTTTTTACATTTCGAGTCACAAACCTTTTTTCAATCCGTTTGAAATGTAATCTTAAGAAATCCATTTCACGACATTTTTCTGCCAAGGGAAGTTACTTTTTGTTGTCAGGTTCATGAATAAAGCTACTTTTACCTTACTTCATTTAACATGTTTAATACCACAGTAACTAGAGCTTGATTAGAGGGTTTTAATAAATTATGAAAACACATTGAATACAGCATATGCTCGTGTTGTACACAAATCAGATCGCAGGTTTGTAAAAATTCCCCTACATCAACATTATTATTTAGATACGAGGACCAAGACAACCATTTTGTGTAGCGTGATGCACGTATTCAACTTTGGTGAGATTTTAAAATACATATGTCAAGCAATTTAATACCAGCAAATATCCTAACACGTGCAGTATATATTCAGTGATTACCGATAATGTTTGCTAGCTTTTAACTGCTCGACTTTTACGTAAAAAGATAAAACATTTTTTTCCCGACTGACCCGTAAATACAGTGTCAAGTTGCCTCGTCATATGCTGGGCAAGGTTGGAGAGATCCTCTGTCATGGCTTTCGGTTCATATTGTCATAGGTTTTGGAACAGTTGTTATTTCAATTAATATCGACAAATTAAAAAAAGAAGCTTTTTTTTCTAAATTGTCAAAATAAAAGAGATGCATAGTTTAAAGCTAGCCCTTATTGAATATCAGTATTGGTGATTATGCAAGCCAAACAAGTACGTAATAAGGTTAAAAATCTAGTTTGTTCTTCAAATTGATAGAACTTCGATCCATTCTAAAATAGATTTCTTCTGGTAAATAACATTTAACAATTTAAGTAGTTACATAGATAGGCATAAACATGCATATTTGAATTACTGAATAAGCAGAAAGTGCCGTGATTAAAATTCAGATTACTGAAATATCAGTTGTCACGTGTTTTCCTATGGATGTCATGTGTAATGCGGCGATAGCTTGAAGTGTCTAGGTCATGTGGTCGACTGTTCGAAAATTTTCTTGATCATTAGTTTACTTGCAGACACTGTTTTTAACGATAAGGTTCCTCACTTTTGTTCATTAGAAACTGTAGCTCACACCAATTATCAAGTATGAGCAAGATTAAATGGTTTGTCCACGGATGTTAAGTGTTAAACGGATGCTTTGCTTAAATATTGCCTTTGATCTTACTGCACAACAGTAATTTGTAGCGATATATCGTACATATCAAGGTTAGATTAAAACCTACATTTCTAGCCAAGAACATTGTGCCAGGCTTAACTTAACCAGACTTTATCGCAACCTTCAGAAAACAATACTCCATGACAAAGAAGCATCCGTATCAAGCGTATCATTTATGAATATAATGTCAATTGAAACACAGTTCGAGTAAGAAACGTAGAATAGATACAGGATTATGCTTCCACAACCACGCATTCTCATTTCTCATGGGATTTGTGATTTTGCTGTCTCTTAATCCTTACATAGCTTCACAAGCTCTTTTTAACATATAGTATTTTATTCATTGGTATTACAAATTTCGTAAACCACTTTTGAGTTGTCTGATTTAAGTGGTTTGTTAATATTTCATCCAACAAAGACGCACAATAAAACGTTCCACACTCTCGCCAAACATCATGTCCTGTGGTTAGAATATATGCGTAAAACGATGAATGTGCATTGGAATATGACAAACATTGTTAATGAAAGAGTTGTATGATTTCTCTATATATATTTATATATGTTTCTCTACATAGGCCCTTACATTATGGCTAAACTGGATAATGGCTTGACAAATTGAATTAATCCTTGAAGTGATTCCTGGTCATTATAAAAAATACCATGCACCAAGCCCATATCGTCCCATGAAAATGCAAGAATGGTATATCAAAGGTGTGGTTTCAAATATAACATAAGATTATAATTATATACATGTATATTGCGCCATACGGTCTAAATTTATCTTGCAATATAAATCAAGAATTAGTTACGATCTGTTTTGTTAAAGAACTATGGCATACAGTATAATACTAATGGAAAATGTCAGACAAGTAATATGAACGGAAACCTGAGTTGCTATTGTTTTGTATACCACTTTATTATTTTCTTTCTTTCTTTTAGAAGCCAATGTCTTCATTTAATTGCAAGCATTTTATGATCTGAACAATGACAATGTTATCGAAACCCTACCCAGCGTATTTATTTGTATAAATTCATGGAAACTTTATAGAAATGAATCGCTTGAATTTGCTTAATCGGCGTTTGAGATCAAAGACACTGAAAGTCTGATATCGTCTGCATAGCAATAAATTGTAGATATAAATAATGATCACTGCTCATAACTTGACACCTCTCATTTCAGTCTTAGCGCCCCCTTGTCCGAGACTGCTGTAACACTGTCTGTAGCATTCTTTTCGAGCGCCCAGGCGTCACATTCATGCATATTTTGACCAGCGTGATACGGAACGGGGAAGAAACACATCATACAATTATGAGTTATGTTATGCCGTGGCACGAAATGAGACTAGACTAGGGTACTTTAAATGTTCTATTTTGAATGATACAACATGTTCAACTCCTTCTTTTAAACATATTGTTTAAGCCTTTTTCTACATGACATTCAAATATCGTAGAAATTGATATAGTAATGAAACACTCATTGTAGATTTGAATTTGTTTAGCTTATATCACCTGAAGAAATTTCGGCATTAAAAGATCTCCGGGAAGATAAAAATATCATAGTAAAAAAGGCAGACAAGAGTGCCACTATTGTCATAATGAATCGGACAGATTATATAAATGTAGACAGAAAACTTGAAAATGATATACATTATTGTAAACTTTCAAACAACCCACAAGAACAGTTCTCCAAGGAAATTATACATGAAGTGTCAAAAATCAATAACATCAGTGAAAAAATTAAAAGCAAATTACTCCCGTGTACTAACAATAGAGTGCCTGCTTTCTACGTCCTGCCGAAGATTCACAAATATGTCAACAATGCTTTACCGTTGGGATACCCGGGCCGACCTATAGTATCGGGATGCGAATCATTAACAGAAAATATATCTTCATATGTTGACAGCGTCTTAAAATCTCACATGGAAAATTTGCCATCTTTTGTAAAGGACACTACAGACTTCATCAAGAAATTACGATCTTTATCCGATTTAAAAAAAGATGCATTTTTAGTGACACTTGACGTCAGCTCTCTTTATACTAACATTCCACATGATGATGGTATAGCAGCATGCAGATCATTCCTTGAACAAGACAAGTCTAACTCTCTTGGATATATTCAGGACATCTCAAACTTAATCAAACTTGTATTAATAAAGAACAATTTTCAATTCAACGATGCAAACTACCTACAGATTTTAGGAACAGCTATGGGCACGAAAATGGCACCGTGCTTTGCATCTTTGTTTATGGGAAAGTTTGAACAAGATTTTCTTAAAAACTGTTCAAAAATACCGTTACTATGGTTGCGTTTTCTTGATGACATTTTCTTCATATGGGAACATTCTGAAGATGAATTAACGGCTTTTCTTCACGATATCAACAAAGTCCACAAAAATATTAAATTTACAAATAATGTCTCTAAAACATGTGTTTCATTCTTGGATGTCCATATCGAAAAAGACTAAAAGGGTGGTTTGGAAACAAGCGTTTTTGAAAAATCAACAAATTGCCACCAATACATAGAATACCCTTCGTGTCATCCAAAAAAGTGCAAGGTCGGCATCCCTTACAGCCAGGCTAAACGCTATAGAAGAATAACATCAAGTGATGACCGTTTCCATGAGGAATGTGATAAACTAAAAACCTATTTTGAAGAACGAAACTATCCAATTTCTGTTATAGATGAAGCTGTTTCGAAAACATTTTCCATTAGTGCAGGGGACGCCTTGCAGCTAAATGTTAAATCATCGGAAAAAGACATTATTCCTTTTGTGTGTACTTTTAATCCATCATTACCAAACATTGGTAAAATTATAAACCAATATTGGGGACTACTCAGATATTCAAAAAGTAAAACTGTCCAAGATCTCATTAACTACAAACCAATTGTTGCATATAAGCGGCCTAAAAATATTCAAGATATACTTGTGAATTCTAAACTTACAAATGTTGTCACTAACGGGTTCGTTACTAAATGTAATAGATCCAGATGTTCACATTGTTGTACTATTTTTGTAAATGACAAATTTTCAAGTACATATTTTTGCAAAGAATTTAAGATAAATCATGAATTGTCCTGTTCTTCTACAGGTGTTATATATGTTTTCAATTGCAAAAAAAATTGTAAAAAGCAACATGTTGGTCAGACACAACAAAAATGTAGTCAGAGAATGAACAGTCATAAGTTTGATATAAAGCATTTTCCAGATTCATATACAAATGTGTCTGAACATTTTAATGCTCCTGACCACAGTATCAATGATTTTTCTTTTATGCCAATTGATAAAATTGAGAACAATTGGAAACGATTATTAAAGGAGAGTAAATGGATGCACATTCTTGGCACAGTCATTCCTAATGGTATGAATTCAAAAATATTATTTTAATTCTTCTTGCAGAATTAAAAAAATCACAAAATTAATCTGGTTTATAACTGTTTTAACCTATTTAATGTTGCATAGTTTATACTGGTTTATTGATGTTTGTTTATGCATTTATATTGCATTTTACCAGTATAATTGTATCTCTTTAGATCCTATAAGACATTATTTTGCGCAAAAATGTATGCTATATTTTGACGTTATCAACGTTGACGTCATTTGATGTTGACGTCATTTCCTGTTCATTATATACATACAACCTGATGAAGGCCGAATGGCCGAAACGTTGTTTCATAAATAAATAATTTGTGTTGAAGTTGGACTTCTTTAATTATCACCACATTTAGCTTATATACACTGCCCAATTTTTGGATTGTGTCATTAACTTAGAAAAGTATTTAAATAAAAACTAACATTTCATTGTCAGTTCATTCACAAAACGTCTAAATGTTGACTAATATTGATGAAACTTTATTCATGACGGTGATAAATACATAAATACAGATATGTATTTATCAGATAAATTAGGAGTATAAAAGTTGACCACAGCAATGGGTGGTAAAACATCTTTGAGTGTAAAATATGTTGTGTTGCTGTGAAGGAGATAGTAGACGGAGATTGGTAATAACTGGTTTAGGTGCGGAAATCAGAGAGGAGTGTGAGTATAATTCAGAGTAAGAATTAAAACTTGACCTGTTATAATGCTATTTCAAAAGCTTTCTAAATAAGGAGTAGGTGTTATGTTTGGACAATTAAACAAAATGAAATCGTGCTTAAATTCACTAGCAGTAGTTTGTACGGTAAATTCCCTCTGGAATGGTTCAAAAAACGATCTTTCGTGACGAATATATTATACTACCAGAAACGACCTTTAATTATAAATATGCATTAAAGATATACCAAGGGCAGACTACTCTGGCGGTTTTAGACACTTCTTAGAAGGAATACAGTTATGATCCTGTATACAGGGGGCATACATTAAGTATTACAACATTGCAATTACATGAATATGTTGTCGTTTGCATGATATTTATAAACATAAATACACAACTCTTTGAAGGACTTTCGAATGTGCTCCAAGCGTATTGGTGAACACGTGTATAATAAATACGTCCGATAAATTGACTATCGGAATGTTTCTTACACCACTTCAAGAATGTGCTGTTCTCCCCGTCCTCCCCTCATCCCCCACCCCCTTCGATTGGGCTTGAACAGTCTTCAAAAAAAAAATAACCGAAAAAGCATATTTTTAATCACGTCAGAAAAAAACATTTAAGCGATATTTTATCACTGTTGTAACTGTACATATCTGTACATATTTCATTAAGTTTTTTGTTTTGTTTTGATCATATAATTTAAATGAGTTGAAATTAATAATGCATTGAAATTAAAAAAACAACAACAATGTTTTGCATTTTCCTATAGTGTGCCCCTTTAAAGGCAATTTAAGAACAGAAGCACTAAAATTAATTTGCTTTCATATTGTGATAGACATTGTAGGGAATCGTGCGTGCATGGCAAATAATACAATAGAAAAGAATGGGGTTAGGATCTAAACTAAGTCAGTCTTGAGGTCCAGAATTTAAACCTATTATTGTTTGCTGTGTTACAGAGGCGTTTGAAGAATGGGCTGAGCAAAATGAAACGATATGTCATATTTAGCATGTCATTTGTGTTATTCAGGTTATAATTTATAGTAAAAGTAACAAAAGAAGTAAAAACCATATAAAGTCTTATTAAGGCGATGTTCAGATGTTGCGTGCTTTATCAGAACAGGTGAAATACAATTGTTTAAGAATGGAAATTGTCGTATTGAATATTCACTGAAGATTATAAGCAATCTTCTTCAGGTTCACATATTATTACAACTTTAAACTTCATTTTGAGGTTGGGTTTTCCCTGTAAACATTGGTTCTTGCCATAAATTTTAAATTGATAGTTTACTTATTTGGCGATTATATTTCAACGTATTACATAAATATGTAAACGAGTATCATATATAAAAACTGAATAGAAATGGTGTAGGCACGTTGCCAATCTGAGGTTGTTATAATAATTTATTTGCTTATTGGCAGAAGTTTTCAATATAAAACGATAATCCTTCTGACTATTCGCATCGAAGCCGAGACTGTATCAGAAGATATAACATGGTAAATATCTTGCATTTATTTGATTCCAGTTTTTATCTAATTGAGATTATAATTGGCAGCACGAGTATGTGTATGTCTTGGTTTCGGCGCTAATGGTCGTATAAGATGTAATTATTGTAAGGAATAATTATCTAATCTTGTGATATTACTTGCTCTTTGATTGGCAAACGGAACGCTTCTGTGTGCGTTACATTGCGCGAGTCTTCGCGGAAAAAAAAAAAAACATGCATGCGGACATGAATTCGGACAATGCGTTTAATTAAAGGCGATCAAAGCCGCCATACACTTGTGGTAACATTCGTATTGAAACTATATCAAAACTATTCGAGGCCATTAACCCATTTGAGATAGTATTCATCTATATTCATTTTCGACATTTACCAAAATAGAAATACTATTTCATTTATAAGCGTGTCAATTATTTCGGCTGTTTTTATGTGCATAAAATAAACGTTGCATCCAACATCTGCCACGCAGATATTCGTGAACTTTATGCAGGCAGGTTAAAGCTGATATGATCGACGCTGGGGTCGTATCTGCAGTCCCCAAACTTAAACACACATAAGGGCTACTCGAGGAATCTGGATTCAACTTTCCTGTTGTTTTATTGCTTGTTCTATATCAACTGTTATCTTAGATCACGCAGAAATTGTATGGTGAAGATGACATATTTATCACTATTCAATTTAACAAGAGCTTACTGTTATCGTCTATTTCTTATACATGTTTTGACATTTTTAAGTGGTTATTTAAACTAATTTCTAAAATATTCATAAGCTTTTCATAATACATACCGCTTTAGTTTGATACAAAATATTATCTGTGGGCTTAATGTATTGTAAATGTTTTAATATAGAGATTAAAATCAAACGTGATTCTGGGGTTGTGTTAAAATTACCTCAATATAAAAAAAAACGCCATCAGTTGCAAGAACAAAGTATACAGAAATAATATTAAAATATCAGCACATTACACTGCCCTTACATTTTTTCTAATTTCCATTGTGTTAAGCTATTAAGTTACTGTAAGATTCGTTTGACCAATGAACTTCTCTTCAAAACCTTTCAGTTCACCTTATTCCTGAAGCCCATTATCGATGGCACCATTTAAAAATGCCGAACTTACATTTTTGTACTTTTTCAGGAGATACAAAAAACAGTATAAAATGTCATATACAATGACATGTAGGTTCGGGTTTTTCTGCAACTTCTACTGACCAGTAAACTCAATTTCTATTGGCTGTTAAGTCCGGTGTTTTCAGAAAAGGCGGCAAACTAAAATATGTTAATAAAAAGATGAAAACCCCGAAATAGCAAAAAATGTAGGTTCGGCTTTTTTAAATAGTGCCATCGTAATATGTTTTGCGACAAGGTGACTTCCGCTCTATTTCCGCATTTATTTTCCTAGTTATCTTATCTAGTAAAATTCAATAAATTACAAACATAAAAGATTAATAGGTAAGTAAAAGATTTTAGGAAAATAATTATATATATATATACTTCTTTTTACTATTTAATGGAAATGCCAATTAATTTTTCCACGTTCATACTCAACTTTAGTACGAATTACAAGTGGGTGGGGTAAAATACCAAATAATGTAATGCTAATGCTACGTTTACACTATGTTCCCGTTGGCCACGGCAGCCCCGTTTGCGCGAAACGTATTGCGCCGTGTGATTTTGGCCATTTTTGTCTCCATCAACAAGTTTTGTTAGGTTGTGCTAAGTTTCCTCACGTTTTATCAAGGTAACCGTGACAAGCCGTAGGGGTGAACAAGTGGTTCGTCCAAGGCGCACTAAGGTCCGGGCGCGGTCTACCAGGGATGCATGTACGTTGCGTCCCGGTCCGATACGTTCTGATGGGATCCCTCACGTTGTTCACGTCTTCATCCAGGTCTGATGCGTTTTCCACGTTTTGTCAAGGCTTCCTATGCATCGAACGCGAACACCGCAGAACTTTGGATTACGTTTGTGTCCACGGTATAAATAAAATCCCCCAAACAACAGCACTCACTGTATCACTGTATCAGAATACTTCGACAAGTAAACATGAATTCCCAAGATGAAGAAGAGTGTGTGTTTTCACCGCAAATGAAACGTAACGAAACGGCTTTCGTCCACCCTAGCTTGCCGTGAAAACCGTGACAAAACGAAGCACAACGTGACAAAACTGGAAAGAAACTTCAGATGCCGGGGATTACATATGATTCCCGCCCCCTACGGACGATGTATAAGTTGTGTAACGGCCTATTACGTACTGTCACGTACTGTCGCGTGTCATTACGTTTACCCCGTTTTACTACGACCTACTACGTGTATCATCCTCACCGTGGCTGCCGTGGCAAATTTTTTGACAGTTTAAAATTCTGGCCCGGCATGCACGGCAATAACGGTCTGTCACGTTTGCATATCTCGTTCCCCCGCGCTGTCTCACGTTTATCCCGTTTTCTCCACGGTGGTCTGAAAAGGGGCTGCCGTGGCCACCGTGAACATAGTGTTAACGTAGCATTATTTCTAAGTAATTTTCAAAGACTTTTAACACATTTCGATTGTTATGAATTATGTATACGATTCTAATTTGGTGAGATTTTATATATTTTTATTATTGAGGTACTGAAACCATTCGGCAACTATCGTCTTTGAAGACCACAACTTTCAATAGCGTTACTGGTTAATTGCCATGACCACTTGATGTTTTCAATGCACATGTATTGTTAAAACGTCAAAATATCAATTTATGTTGTATAATTCCTTGTGGCCTAGTGGTTGAGGTGTCGGATATTAGTTTTCTAAAGTTAACCGGCGGGTTCGCGTTATACTAAAACCACAATATGTTGTTATATTTTAATTGTATTTTGTCTGCAATTACAATTTCATAGATACAATAATGATAAAATAAGTGTTTATAGAATTGCTGCTTTCCCGAGAAACAATGCTTTGGTCCAAAAACATATACGAGTCTCTTTAAGCAGTAAAAAGTGATTAAGAATGAACATGGTGGTGGTGGTGGTGGTGGTGGTGGTGGTAGTATGTGCGAACTATCGAGACACTGTCATTGAAAACAGAAACTAGAGCTATCACAGGAGGAAGGAATACCCCCACACACCGTCTTGATACCTGATAGGTAAACTATTACTTTGAAAAGGGTTATTAGTTCCGTGAATCATTGATGGATTGTAACCAAATTCAACTTAATAATTTTAGGGTGTTAACACGTGTACCCAAAACAAGTGAAATCCATTGTATCTTGTCAACTCAACTCAACTCAATATTCTTTTATTTTATCACAGTTTACATTTAAGCAAAAGCATGTGAAAATTCAATACATATATGTTAACACAGGTATAAAGAGGTGGGTAAATGGCGGCTTCAAAACAGGTTTGGAGTTCATCATTATACAAGACAAATATAATTAGTATAATGAGTAAGGGGAATGTGGTTAGTTCAAATAGTATTATTGTATAAATAAAACGAATTCACTTATTTGAATTAAGAAATAATATAATTGATAGCAATATACGTGCAGCGGACTTAAAGAGACCCGTTTTTTGACATTGTAAATTGTCCCTATACATCCGAGGTTGATTTCGATAAAAACAAATGGCCATGGAGTTCCGAATGCTAAAGGCCGGGGTCACCGCAAACATAGGATTTGGTTAACCTGCTTAAGCATTTAGCCGATTGCATTCTTTTTAAATTGTCCAATTTTAAGTGGGGTATATGTGACAGGCACTTCAAATTGTTCATGCTGTTCAGAACCTGTAAGTCTAGTTGACGAGCTGATAATCTGTTGAATTATTTATCAACTTATGAACAGAGTAAATTGTCAGGTTGTGTTCATCAAATTATTTTAAAAACCAAAAAGAAAGCTTTGGATGAAGATGACTTATAGTAGAATTAGTAAAGACGTAAGGTGAAGTATTGATTAAAAGGTCATTTTGAAGTATCGATCAATATGATTCTTTTTCTCGTATTTAAATAAGCCAGTTTCACCAACACACGTAATGCTGCGGAAAATTCACGCAATTTCCGGTATGACTTCTCATTAGTTAATATAAAAAGTCGGCGCAATTGTCAAATTAAATATAACAAGAGCATTACTTTTCAATGATGGAAAAACATGAAATGAAAAGAAAAACATTTATTTGTTAAGCTTAATTTGTAATATAGTTCTGCCCGTAAACAGCGAAAGTAAAAAAAATACACGTTACTTTGGTATTTATTCGGCGAAATGTATCGTTATCTTTCACTGTAAACAACAATTATCCTCTGTATAATGGGGCACCGTCTTAAAACGGAAATTAAAAAAAGTTTTAGTTTTTATGGCAAATTAATTTCCTGATCAAAAGCATTAAAGAACGTTTAAGTTCAATTGGATTTTTGAAACGTCCCTTAAAGACACTCAAATGTGCGCGTGCTAATGTATCCAAAACTTATCGGAACAGTTGACGAGATGATAACCTTTTGAACGTGATAATTCTTATGATGGGATACTTGAGGAATCTGGAGAAGATCTCTCTATGGAGTTTATCAATTGTTATCTAAAGTCACGTACTAAACGTATGAGGAGGATGACATATAGTGAAATGTTTGTATATTTAATTATTAAAATCAATTTTCAAGTAGAAAATGGTCATCCTTAAACCGTATTCCTTCTTTAAGCATTTAAAGAAATTTAAGACAATAAGAGCTTAACCTTTTTATCGATAAACTCACAAACGTGTCACAATTTAACCACATTGAATTTTTGAGTGTTTGTACTTGAATTATAACAAAGTCCAAAATCTGCAAAGGCTTTACATAATACGTTCAGATTGAGTTTGATAAAAGGTGACAATCTGTGAGATTAAATCATTGATTTTATTAAATACAAGTTAAACGTTATTCATGAGAAGCGTTTATATGAAATAAATTTAAAAGCATCGTCAGTTCAAAGAATACAGCAAACTTCTAGAAATATGAACAAAACAAAACACTTTTCTGGTGTTGGTTTTACACTATTGTTTTTGGTATTTCCAGTGTGTGTATTCAGCCTCTGTGTGTTTCGTGAGACGAGCGAAGTGCTCTTCAACATATGTGAATGGAGCAGTTGGGAGAACTGGAACTGTACATCGTGCTGCCGAAATGCACCGATTGTCAGACACAGGGGAATATGCTGTGATGAACATGATACGACTGAAGATTGCTTGAGTAAATGTAACGCCACTGAACATGACGGGAAAAACTTTGCAAATTGTTCAACGGTATGTCCAATAGAAGCCAAACAGGCGTGTCAAACAACACAACTGTCCATTCCGACAACACCGCCGTCTATTTCAACAGCGCAGCCGTCCATTCCAACAACGCTGCCATCTAATCCAGCAACGCAACCGTCCATTCTAACAACGCTGTCGTCTAATATAGCAACGCAACCGTTCACTCACAAGAGGACACCACTTAATGAAAATAATAATTATGCAGATGCACTTTTTTCTAACTGGACGTGCTATCACCCTGAAGATCGTAACGAATGTTCATTCTCAAGATGGACGTTATGGAGTCACCCCGTGACAGGAAGTATGCCCATCATTTAAAGTTTCCGAGGATTTGTGTTAAGCTTTAATGGATATGTATTTATCTATAAAAGTATATACAGTGTTAAATACGATGAACAATGTGTAATTGATAAACTATTTAAATTATAATAACCTACATTCATACAGCTGTATTAATTAATTCCTTGGCACTAACATTTTCATAAATCAATACGACTATAGGTCATTTGGATGTGGGTTTCAGGAACAAAATAATTTCAATCATTATATACGTTATAATTATTTGGGAATTTATAAGAAAATTAATTGTTCATCTGACTGCGCATGACTTGAACGATTATTTTCATGCTGACTTTAAAATATATACAATAATATAAACATACAGTTATTGGTGTTTTAAAAATCAGAAATGACTTACATCTGGTGACCAATGATAGTTCCAGGATTAAAATGACATCTCGATGGCCTCACTTCAAAATGTCAAAGCTACAGAATCCCATGTTTAAAGTAGCAACGTTTTTAGTATTCAATCTTGGTAATTTGATCACCTATTTATTTTAACAAAATGCCGAAGTTATAAATTTTCTAGTTACAATTTGCGATGGTTCTGCATTATTGCTTCTCTGTGAGATGTTCAATCATTACTCGGCATTTTGATCACACGATTCAACACCATTTTCTCATTGGACTATATTTACTCTGCATTTTGCAGTAAGATGTGGCTAGCCTTTCTGATTTTAATGATGTAAAATTTTCGAAACAGAAAAAAATGCAGCTTCGGCATTTTGAAGGGAGTCCATCGAAATATAGGACGCCAGAAAAAGCTCTGCGGAGCTTATTATCTGCTGTTTACGTTAGAGTTTGCTAGGTTTATGTCGAATTGTGCCATTTGCGAAATTTTATTAATACATCGAAGCTATTTTTAAATAAAAACATGTAATTTGTTTTTGCATTTGGCATACTAATAATAATGATTATTCATTTATATTTATAAATAATCTAATTTCAAGACATAGCCGACATTTGGTGATACGAAAAATGAGTTTTTGCAAATGCACAGTAAAAGTACTACTCCTTATTAACACATGGTCATACAAAATTACGACCTTTCTCTTTCAGTGTCCGTGTGCACGTTGCTGCAGCTTTTGGTGGTGCTTCTCGTTCTGTTGGCGCTGTACAGCATTAGTATCACCGTGTATTTTGTATATGTCAAGAAAAAAAAGGATGTGTTCCCGTCTTGCCGTTGGCCTACTTTTGGAAAAAAGGTCCGCACTACAAAGTAAGATTCAGAGCCAAAACTGTTCCTGGACAGTAGTCAACCGAGCGGAATATTACATATTATAAATTGAAGAATAAAAACAGAGTAACTTGTATTTTGATATCAATAAATTGTTAAAATAATATAATATAGTTAGCCCCATTGATTTTATTTGTATTCTTTATCAAATAAGCCAAGTGTATTGTTGTCTAATAAAACACCAACGAAGCCTAGCGTACAACATGCTCAACAACAAATTTAAATAAAACTTCATTTTGATTTTATGGGTGATACACAATGTCTAGGGCGTGGAGCCCGAGGGTAAAGAACCCATTTAAAGGGTGATCTCAGAAGTTCACACCTGAGAAAATGTATGTATTCGTTATAATTACATCAATGAACAAGAGCACCGAATAAAATGTAGGTATTTTACATTCAATGATCATGAAACAGCGATTATTTACTCGACCTGATTAATTCAATGCTACCGATGTCGTAAATAGTTTTTTGAACGACAAAGCGCAAATCAAGTCGAAACATATTTAAATTATTCGGATAGTATGCACAAATTTCAAACTTAGTTCCGAGAAAAGCATTCGTGCAACACAGCGGTGATAAGGAGATTTGGTTGCTGGCTCGACGGAATTGAAAACGGTAACTTTGTTGGTGCCCGCTTTGTGATCTACGCAAAGCGTTTGATTAAGTAGATAGCCAAATTCTTATACATGAAGTGAAATAATACAATATAAGCAATAATTCCCTTAAACTTATGCGTTCTTTTTTGAACGATAACACCAACTTGCACAAATGTACGATATTCAATCTTCATGGAGAAGTTTGGAGTCACTGTAAGTGAATGATGGTACACACTTTACAATTGACGCAAATACACAATGAATTGAACACGTACGTTGCAAATTAATTCATACTGCTTACCGGAGTGAATTAAATTTTATTCTAATATCAGATCGTTTTTCAGGGTTTGACGCATCTGTATAATCAAATTATAATCGAAAGAATCCTTGGTTACTATATTTCTCTCCTTCTTAGAACGTCACAACTAAAGGTTCCGAAGGTGTTTCAAGATATCTGTAATTTGCATCAAAGTGCTCCTGGGGATTTCATGAGCTTTTCTGCTCCAACTCATATTTTCCATATTTTCTTTAAGTTCACCAGCATGAATTCTTGTCCAGTGCCAGTTATGATGTTTATCAGAGTGTTGAATGATGTTGATGTCATCGCTAGATGCATATCGGCCATAATACCACGAAGTCCCCCTGTTGAATACAACTTGTTTTCATTGACCCGGTTTAAGTCAAGAATTGTAGTCTTTAATCTTAAATCATTAAGAGCGCCACAGTTAACAACAAATAAATTTTTGTCGTGGAATCAACTTTGTTTTTAACTTAACTGTTTGGTGAAATTCAGTTTTAACAACTATTTAACACACTACTGTTGTGATGGCGCTAAGATGATTTTACTTTATGACTTCCTTTTTCTCTTGGTTCTTTTTTAGGTTTTGCCAGTCTGTGTCTTTGTATAGCTTTATTTACAAGGCATCAGGCGTGCAATACCGTCAATTTTGATTTTATAGTTTGCTAAACCATAAGTTGCATCTCATTTTCTGAAATTCCATCCTGATGCTGTCACCAATAACTATTATTGAGAAAAGACAGTACATTCTATGATATTGCAATACGAAATAATTTATCTAATTGTGATAAGAGTAGTTTATAAAATAATTGTTTAAAACAATTCATCTGTTTACCAATAAATGATCCAAGGCTTCTTGTGGACTAACACCTATAAGGAAAGTGATAGCTAACTCAATGCGATGACCTCATCCAGTTTGCCAGGGGTCATTCTTGCCCTACTTCATGATAGAAAATGAACATTAATTTTGACAGGGAAGGTTTTGAATAGATCCATGAGTGCGCTTATACGACTTTGATCATTACCAAGCAATCGTAGACCCTGTGGCCAACGTGAACCCTGTCTTTATACTTAGCAGGGAATCTAAGGCGATAGAGAAACACAACTCGGTATATGATAACAACAGAATAAATAAACGTTCAATCCAACATCAAACTATCACATAATAATTATATAAAACATGCTACTTATGTGTGGGATGAAAAGATCTGAAACTTTGCTTACTCTTTCTAACCCCATTGTCGTCAAATACTGCCATTATTTCAGTATTATGCCAGCTTATGTCAATTGATCCTATAATTGGCCAAAGGCAGTACTCACCTCTGCATTACAATGATCTTAAGATTTATTGTGAATATATTCTTTTTAAATGTTTAAAGTATTTGATTGCATCTAATTTTGACATTCAATTATTCATTGCTTATAACAATGTTTTGTACTACATTTATAACGATAATGGAACCAAGACAGACGAAAATAGTTAAATTGGTGTTTCATTGATTTGTTATATTAAGACAATGTTACCTCGAGAAAATACAGAACTTCTGCTTGGACAATACAGTGTTTAAAACAAAAACAAGTGTACACGTATGCATTTATGTTGCCTGCAAGAAAACTGTTAAGAAACAATGAACGTGACAAAATAAAGAAACTGTTCTCCGAATGTTTTACCCTTGTAATCCACACTGCCATCAATGTTAAATTAGTAAATAAATACACACCAGATTCACAAAGATCGTCACAAACAGACAAACGTCACTGTAGAAGGAGAGCAACACTTTTATCGTTTATGCATGCACCTGCATTATCCAGTCTGAGTAAAGTCTGTGAAGGTAATGAAGGGCCTAATATATTTTTCTTCTTTCAGTTATTATAAGCATGTGTGGGGGTAGATTTGTTTTCTAGAGTTGCATATAAAGGATGTTCACAGACTCTTTCTTGATGTATGTTGTTACTGCATGAATTTTGATAGCATCGAGTATTAGGTTGGAACAGCACATTACATTTCAAAATGCGGTCTCCGTTTTTACCATGTTACCTGAATCATACCATGTTGGCAAAAGCTTTCTCTCACTCTCAATTTCATAATCAGACAATGTTTCATTAAGTGTTGTTTCATTAGACGTTTCTGTCTTTCTTCTTTACCTGGTTTTGCCAGTGGCGTATATTTCAGAGAAAACATACTTGTTTACAACGGTCAATGGAAGTTCAGGAAATATAAGTATCGGTTCCTTTGACACAGCTATAGTCTGCTTTGCTTTTTTATGTTTGACTGATCGATCCGTCTCAGTTTGTAGAATTTGATGGTACACTGATCTATAGTTTACTGAAATTGACACGTAACCAGACAAAGATTCAAGAAACTGGTCAATAAGGTTTGGAAAGACCAGCCCTGGTGCAAAACAGGAAACACAAAGATATAAGGAAAGGGTCAATGACAGCCATGGTGCCACGAGCAATAAGTTTCGGAAAATGTCAATCTTTGTGCCACTCACAAGCAGTTACCTTTGGAAAATGCCAATCCTGGTGCAACATACAAGCAATAAGCTGCAGAAAATGCGAGCCTTGCCGTCACATACAAGAAATAAGATTTGGAAATCCCAGAATGACAAATTGAACAAACTCTGTATGTGCCTTATAACTGATGCCACTTCGAAACACTTCTATTTCTTGGCATTTTCCAACTTTCTTCTTATTAAAATCTTTAAAATTTACACTTTGTATTCAAATATAAACAATGCGAGCGTAATCAATTCTGACCCATGGGGAAACACACCGAGGGTCAAAAGTAAGTATTAAAGACTTTCTGTTTTGTTTAACGAATATTTCAATGACAAGTCTGTCAACAATTTTAGCATGAACACCAAATATATGCATCGGTAGCATTATTTGGCAGTTGCCTAATTCCGGAATTGCCTAAATATTCGGAAATCGTTTAAAATTTGTTTCGGTGACCGTGATCAATATAGAATGATCACAGTCTACGCAACTGACCTCCATAGCAACAGAAACAACACACAAGTGCAGGTATGTGAGTATAACCTCAAAATAAATCCCTCTGAACTTTCGCTTTCCCAAATGTCAATGTGTAGTCACGTGGGGATGACGCCTAACAGCGCGAGCTTTTATATTGAGGTTCGACAGGGTTATCTTTAAACACTAGACCTACTATACGAAGTTATTACATATCGTTAATCACAAAATAAAATGCCAAAAACATATAAAGTGAATAAATTGACGATGCCATTGTTTTTGTGTTTAGCAGCATTTACGTGAAAACCACTTGATTCTGTTTTTGATATGGCTTTTCTATTTTCAGAAATAAAGTGGATTTCTCGTATATTTTTTGAAGCAAGGTAGTTAACTCAAAATCTCAATGTATAAAAATTACAATGTAGTCGTTTCCCTTGTAAAAATGCACTCTAATTGATTATTAATTTGCGTTCTATCAAGATCAGTATGTCTTACCAATACAAGAGTTCATACAATAAGGATGACATGGACCTGGTGGTGTCTACCGCTCGCAGAATGAAGATGAAATTAAAAGAGGCTTCATTGCAATATGGGGTGCCAAAGTCAACGCTCAACGACCATGTTTTGGCAAATGAGGATTAAGTGTAAGGCAGTAGATGGAGGAAACGCGAACTAGGCGATGACGACGAAAGGGATCTTACCAACTACTTGACATACATGGCCAACAAGGGTGCACCGGCCTCTCGTCCAATTGTGAAGGCGAAGGTTATTGAAATCCTCAACGAGTCTGGTATGCACATATATATATATATATATTGTATTTGTATTTCTTTCAAGAATCATTTAATGTATTAACAACAATTTTAGAGATGGTGCTACCACTGTGTATTCACTGCGTACCCTGAAACCGCTGTTGGTAACGCGTAACAGCCCCAATCAATATCTTATGGGATATGGGGACATGTTGTATCATAAAATTTGACATGTTTGAAGCCATAACGTACGCTATCTCTATATCAAACCGTCGTGTTTCACTGATCGTGATTTAAGTATTTTTTCGCATCAAGCTATGCTGATTATAATGAGTATCACCGTATTGTTTTGTTGCTGCTGGGGCTTTTACCGATGATGATGATGATGATATAAATATCAGATAAAAAAAAAGAAAAACATTATACAGGTTCAGCACAAAGAGGTAATATGGACAGCGGGCCTACCAGTAAGTGGTTTAAACGCTTCTTGAACCGCCACGGGCTCAGCAACAGAACTGCAGAAAGCATGAACGCCTCTCGAGCGTCAATGTCCACCGAGGCTGTCTTGAATGAGTTCTTTGATTTCTATGAGGGAGTGGTGGACAATTATGACAGTCAGAGCAGGTACCGTTGTAAAGACATTCAAAACAAACAGTAACTGATGTATATGTATTGCTTGTGTTTTTGTTTTATAAGGTATTTTCAAAGATTGCATATAGGCATGTTTAATTTATTTAATAATATCAATCCAAAACATGTGAGTTTTTTTCAACAGGCCCCAATTTCTCGAAACTTCTTAAGTCCCTTATAACAGGATTAAGCTAATCTCATTATTTTTGTTGTTGTATTAAATGTGTTTAATTAACTTCTTGAAGATTTTTTGAAATTATGTAGGAATAATCTGTATGATCATCAGAATAAACCATTTTTCAGTTATCAAAATCCATTTTCAGTATGTATTTTGGCTAATTGAAATAAGCGACTTAAGCATGTTAAGCTTAAACAGTTTCGAGAAATTTGGGCCAGATCTTTAACTGCGATGAAACGGGTTGAACGAGGAAAGAAAAATCTACATCAAAGGTTATTGCGCCCAAGAACGGACACATATTCAAAAAGAAAATAGTACCCAGTGGCAGTGGTCGTTTTCTGCCGTCGCTGGTGATAAATCAAGTATGTACCGTAGCATGTGTAATCTTGCATAATTTATTTAACATTCGCTCTTAGCTATAATATTGACAGACATAATAACCATACATATACAAAAAATGTAGTTCGTTTTAATACCCGCACGAAGAATACGTTAATATAAATTCACAGGATTACGTTCCTCATCGTAAAATCGAGGATGTTTCTGAGTCATGGTTGCTTGCGGCTAGTGACTCCGGCCTTATGAACACAGATATTTTCCATCAGTGGTTCGTGAAGTGCTTCATTATCCACTTAGGGAAAGCGAGATCCGTGCTGCTGACCACGGATAATCAATTTTTCTATCAACACTGTCAAGGCTGCAATTGAAAACGACGTAGTGTTGATGGGATTCCCTGGACAGACAACACATCATTCAGTCTTTAGATGTTACATAGGTTGCATTACGTTAGTATTTGTGGTGCTATCTTAATGGTTGTCATGGCGTTCTGGTTTTCCCTTGTGCACTAAAAATGTTTACACGAGTTATGTATAGTACATTTGTATGCTTTATATAAACCTATATACTAATATGCTTTCAGGTATTTGGGCCACTTAAGGCCCGATTTGCTACCGTGTGTAGCCATCTTGGGTACTCTTGCTCAGGTGTAACCTTGGGGAAATCAAAGTTTCCTGCAGTATTACGGCATGCCATAGACCAGTCGACGCCAGCTTCGGTGCAGCGAGCTTTTGAAGTAACTGGTCTGTGCCCTGTTAGCCGTGAAGCAATAGACAAATCGCAGCTGATTGAACCAATGTTCGCAACCACAGGCAAAACCAGTGGTTAGTTGACCAATCTAGTCCTTCTATAATTAAGATATTGATTTCAATTTATTTCATAGACAGTTTTATATAGGTCCATCCAATGGAATGTATATGCATTAAATTACCTGCAGGTTTCAACAATTTCATGAAGCCGAAGGGCCATGCCCGCCATCGGAAACTGTATACGATAATTGCATGATAAATATTTCCAGAAACAAAAACTTACGTGGCCGGGGAAACATGCCCGACATGTAGGAACTACAGCACGAATCATCTGGTGACAAAAGGCCTAATCCCGGAGCGGTTAGTGAATATCTTTGTTCCGCCACCTGTCAAGCCACTAGGGGATATGCCAATGAAACGTTCAAAAAACAAGATGGAACGCTTTCGCATTATCAGTACACAAGAGATGTTGGATGAGCTTGTGGTAATACATTGTCTTGATTTTTGATTGGTTTTAAACACCCCCAACGCATTTCCAAATTAATATAACGATAAGCCAGTATCAGTAGATCAATATTTAATAACAAGGTATGCGTGATAATCCATTGAGTACATGTACAAAAACAAATTGTATGTACTATTTTGTAAGTTGCGAGAAAATCAGGAAGAAGACAAGAATGCTGCGGTCGCACGCCGGAAGAAGGAAGCAGATGAAAACAGAGCAGATGAAAAGGGGGAAGCAAAGCTGAAAGATGCAGAGTTGAAGAAAGTCCAGCAGGAAGTTAAAAAAAGTGGCTCGAGAGGATACACGAAAACGTGCAGATGAGAAGAAGGCCATGAGGAAACGTCAACGTGAGGAGAAAAGGGTGTCGGGAAACCGGAACAACAACCAAGCAGCAGTGCGTGCTGCTTCGTATGTTTGCGGTGTATGTGGAGAGTGTGGGCGTGTAAGTCAGGAACAGAATGGGATTGAATGGTTTAGGTGTGATGGATGCGAGAGATGGTACCACGACCGCTGCTTCAGTGAGAGTGAGTTGTTATATGTAATGAATAGTTTGCGTGTAAAGCACGGTGACTGGTGTTGTAAACAATGTAGGACATGGATGTGTGAGGAATGATTTATATGCTGATTAACTGTGTAGCATATTGCGATTGGTATGTGGTAATGTTATAAAAAGAAATGGTCAATTGTATGATGAAATGAATCATTCAACCTATATATATATATAATAAACTTATGTTCAAATGCATTCAGATGCTTGTTCTCATTTCCACGGAAGAAGAAGAAAAAAAACTATTTTAAATGAAAAAAGTGATTATATGCCCTAATATATTGATTAGTGTTTTGTAACCTTATACGATAAACGTTATACAAGTACCTCTTCCAGGGCCTTCGCGATTATTGTCACCAAACTCAAAAAGTGTAACGTTTCTACTGTCATAGCATCAATAATGCATTAATAATCGCATATAAATGTGTTTCACAGCAAAATACTCGAGTTGGATTACTTTTTAAAGGTAGCAGGTTCGTACTTTCAAATGTGTACAAGTTCAGAAAAATGCATGGTTTGGATAGGCAAAATTAAAAACACGGGTAAAACATATACTCCATGGTTTTGATTTAACTAACATTTAAATAGTTGTATAATAAACTGATGATGTTTAGTGTGTTTTAGTAAAATTCCGAATATTTAGGCACTGAATGCATATTTTCAAACATCATTTATGTCCACATTTCGTTCAAAATAATAATAATAACCAAATATTTACACCTCAACTTCCATTCCTTAAATGAACTGCCTTTCGGCGAATGCGTTCATCAATCGATGAACGCAACATCTTCGGATATGTTCGAATCGCAATTCATCGCATAACAATATACATGAAAACTATTGATCTTGATATTTTTGTATTGCGTCAGCAGTTCCAGTAAAATAAAAATCAACATTTTAGAAAGTGATAAGTTATTATATTTTAAACGTTTTGTTGCCAAAAGTGTTGCAATTTTAAGTTTAAAAGTGATTTCAAGTTGTTGATCTTTTCCCGCGTTATTGTGACGTCATTTGAAAAAAATGTTTCCGGTTATAGTCGAGTCGTCCTATTTTCAGAATGGGTAAGAAAGGATCACTGAAAGGTAATCCGAAATGAAATGAAGTATTTTTTAACGTTTCTTGAATAAAATAATGAGCTATTGGTGTTAATATAAGGAATGAACCTTAAATGGATTTTCATTTATTATTTTTTCCACATCGGTTAATTGAGGACCCAACATTGTTCAGTCAAAATTCCACGTTTTTCTGTTAATAAATTACGCCAATATCTTAATTTAACCTCAAAATTGATCCGGAGTTAGGCAACTGCCCAGTACATGAAAAAGAGACACGTGATGGACACGTGATATATGCACAACACAATGAATGTACAGAAAAGAGAAGAAAGTTTAGAATCTTTTACTGTTTTGCTTCTTTCATCCCATCAGGCTGATTATGATGGTGTTAAGGTTGTTATGTTATAATGATTACAACATGAGATGTGAAATAAGATGAGGCTATGAGGCAAAAGAATGGTGAAGTGATGAATGTAATAATATGGAAATAATAAAAATAATGAGACAGGAAAACGGTGACTGATCGGGATGTTCACAGGTCAGGTAAATAGTGAACTCAAGTTTGAATTTATGTAGGAGATCGGCAACGTGAAGTTTGTCGGATAAAGTGCTGAAGTTTTCTGATTATCAATCTGTTTGTCTGATGAATTGCTTCCTTTGATGCAAACAATAATATTTGGAGAGACATAAAATAACTGGTATAAACGATGATTTATTTCAGCATAGTATAACGGACCGGTAAAGAAGGAACTTTTTATCCTCGTTTTCTCCACATTGGTAGTGGGGGTTATCGACAATGGTTTTGGAGAACAGATTTTCGTTAAGCCTGCATCAGTGTAAATGCTGTCCTGTCGTGAGCAACACTAAATTTTCAATCACCATCATATTATACTCGTACATGGGCTGTTGTATTGCCTGTTCTTGTTAAGGTTATACTCGAATGTAGACAACGATGGAAAAGTTCAAACATCTTGTAATATAGCATTCAAAGAATACATGGTATATGGCAATAAAGGAGGCCGATAGTAATTGTTAATTGACATGCCATATTCCGAGGTTTAGTAGATTTTTTTAATATTGTAAGAGGGATGGAATTAATGCTGTAACATATGTTGTTTTAAGAAAATGAAACAGCTTGTAGAATATGGTTAGTTTATGTTTTAGCCTTCTTTCCTTTAGAGATTCAAGCCACGTTTCACTATACAAGTTGGACACGTAGACAAGTCCTGTTTCACCGGAGAATATTATTACAGCCTGATGTTGTATTTCCTCTTGGTCGTCTTCGACAGCTCGAGTAAGATTCTCCCAGACAACGTCTGCATATTCTTACAAAGATCTAATGATTTATTATTTAATAAAGTTATTATTACAACTGTTCCTTGAAATAATATTTGATGGAAGTCATACTAAAGACTGTACGTTTATGACTTTTTAAACCAGATTGTAACCAAAGCTCACATTCTACACCATTACAGTATATTCTACCTACAAAATCATGAACTAAATATTTATGTTTTCTGTAGCAATCTTTTATCAAGTGCCACTCAGACAAGGGTTACATTGTCCGATATCCACTTCTTTTACATGTTATATTAAAGTGCTGGAACAATTCGGAAATGAAGGTGAGCAGACTGTAAATGAGGAATTATATTTAATATATTGGAGAGTTCACTGGAAAGATAACGCTTTTAGTTTGCGTTCATGTTATTTGGAGTTATATCAGTGTGGTTTAAAAAGGTGAACGAATATCAAATTTAATAGCACTACGATGAACTATGTTAAACCAGTAAAACCAGTCGATTAATAAACAAGGGAAACACGAAATACCATCAAATGAAGGTATGCATGTAGTACACTATTCTTGAAAAAAAGAGCAACAGTCATATTTAAATTGCTTTTCTAACATATACTTTAAATACATTGGCAATGCTTTAATATGTTTGAAATGAATCGGTGTTGACAGGAAACACACATTTAAACACGATTACGATTTACATGCACTGTGCAACAAAAAGCATTCAAAGTAAAATCATACCTCCAAAGGCATTAGATTTAAATAGAATAAACATACTAGGTAAATCGTTTCTTAATTGCATGTGTGTTACCTGTTTGATAAGTTATGATATAAGTCTACCTCTCATGATGGGATGGGCTAAAGTTTTCATTAAAGAGACCAACATAGAGAGTTATTCGTATTTGTTAAGTACGGGTTTGTAAGTGTAAAACGAATTTCCTTATAAGAAGACCGGTGTCAAGTTACTTTCTATTATTTATTTTCCAAGAACAGGACATTATTATTAAACGATGTCTGCAAATAGAAACGTTTTATTGTTATGGTCTTAGAATACATCAAATGGTGCTTGTAGATCAGTTGTTGCTGCATTCATGATACAATTGAGTTAAAATACACTTGTTCCAAAATAACACCATTGATCGAAAAATACATCATATTCAAATCTTTACTGGTCTGCCGCCATTGAATTACCATTCGTTAGAAGTATTGCTATTGCAAACATTATCAGAAGGATGAAAAAACATACCAAGCCCGATGGTAATGCGTGTTCGTATCAAAGCACCAATTATTCAATTAAAACTACAAGGACAGTGCCACTAGTCATACATTCAAAAAAGAACCCCTGTTCGAGGTTTAATGTCAGAGCCAAAACGACACTGAACGACATTGAAAGAGAAAGATAAACGATCAAACACCTCAAAAAGACAACAAATTCATCATAATAGCTTTATCAATAAATGATTGGATTACCGCTTTGAAACGGTCACTGAGACACGACATAACAATGGCATAACCAAACATGTGTCCCCCTGTTTATCAAAAATCACATGCAACATTTTTAAATAGTCAAAATAATATTGAATACATATTATCTTTTCCGATATCTAAAATTGACGTAGTCAAAGTTTAACTTTGCATTGGTTAGGTAGAAATCTACATCACGTCACGTTACATGTGGCAGTAATGTATGTATTGTCCTTTTTGGTACATTATAATCCCTTCTGGAAGGTTGTTTTATTGATTATGCGATATATTTGTTTCGTTAGTTAACTATTAATAGAATATATAAACATAAACACTAGTAGTCACATCGTAAGTGGCAGAATTCATAGTGTCTTGAATAAATACTTGATAAATCGTACTTCTGCGTATTGTCTATGGTTCAATTTCACGTTGAAGTTCAGTGCTTTGTTTACCTAAAACTTGTATGTATTAATATGAAATCAGCACGTATCGTATATAAAAGAATCTTTTTTTTTTATTTGAATCGTTAACAATCAATAACCGTTTCCAAATTTGTCTTCTGCTAGCTTTGTGAGCTCCTTTCGTGACGTTTTACCTGTTCGTGTTTCTGGAAACGAATCTAGAAGCAGGTAAAACTTGGGCAAAACGGTGAACAACGCCGGTTTGTCATTATGATAGTTGTCGCAGTTAAGCCTGATATCATCTTCTGTAGTACTGGATCCTTGTTCAAGTATGATGCACGCACAAATGACTTGATATTTTTCTAGATCGGAGACAGGTACAACGATGACGCTGTCGACACCTGGACAAGTCTTAATTGAGCGTTCCAAAACCTCGGGGACAACATTCATTCCTCCCGAAATGATCATATTGGACCATCTTCCTTCAACGTAAAACAGTCCATTTTCATCCATTCTGGCAATGTCGTCTGTTTTGTACCAGCCATATTTAGTAAAGGCTGCCTGGGTTTTTTCAGGATCATTAAAGTATCCTTTCATCATCAAACTAGACTTCACCAGCAGCTCTCCTCTTGTGTTGACAGGAACAGTCTCGCCATTTTCATTCACGATTTTCATCTCCATTCCTTTGGACAGAAGTGGGGAGCCACAACAAAATTCTTTGAAATCAGACGGATCTGATACTTCGACAGCGCAGCCGATCACGAATTCTGTTGAGCCATAAGCACATTCAAGAACTTGGCAGCAGCTACCAATACTCTGGGTTAAACTTTTGTTGAGAGGTTGTCCACCAGTCAGTATGACCTTCAGTGGCCAATCTTTGGGCAACATGTCCTTGAAAAAAAAGGATAATGATATCAATAGTGGATCAACTGCTTCAGATGCTGAAGCGAAATAAGCTCTGAAGACGTTGTAAAACTAACGAAGCAATCTAGAAAATGAATTTATATTTGTAAACTTTTCGGTTTGTTTATGAAATTTCGAATAGAAAGTGCACAGTTACAAATCTATATACAATAAATAGTATAGTTTTGGTTGATAGTTTCGAAATCTTATTTAAAAGACCTCTATGCCACTTAATTGTGTAGTTATACCTTTCTCTTAGCGAGAGCATGCACTTGTGGTGGCAATATGATTGCCTCCGCGCACCGTTCCTGTTGCATAATGTCAACCAAAGTAGAGAGTCTGTCCGTTCCAATGTCTGTGAATTCAGACACTGTGACTCGTGTCGATCCCACTAAAACTGTGAGCGGGAAGCCACCTATCAAGTTGAATGGCCTGTCATTAAATTGTATGGTATCACTTTTTATTATTGATACACCGCGAATTCTCGATAAAGCCGTCAGAGAGGCGTTCGTGTGTGTGACTAGCTTTGGCACGCCTGTACTGCCTGAAGTTTGAAACAGAAATGCGATGTCCTCTGGGCGCACTGTTGGTAGACTAATGGTGTCGTGATCTTCTTTGAGAACGGCAGATAGTTGTTTAACTCCCGTCTCAGCAGCTGGAAACATATGACCCAACAAATAACGCAAATGTGGCATTTGCTGCGACTTCACAAGGCCAGTATCAGAATAAGCATCAAGCAATCGTCTGACTATTTTCCAGTTTTCTCCTTTGACTCCTGGATCAAGAACGAGTAATCGGCAAGAAGCGAGTTTTTTCATTATGGCAATCAAGTCACTTCCATCAGCGTACGTAAATACCAGGCCAACAGCAGGCACCCCAGCGAGCATGCAACCAAAGACGACGTACATCCATTCAGGACAGGGACGAATGTTTATGGCGACGATGTCATCGCGTGTCACACCTGTTAGATTAAATATGTTAACCTTTATGACATATTTAAGTTATCGTGACATAGACACTTTTAAACTGTAGAATACAAAACAAGAGCATCTGTATAAATGTACCTGATCGTACTATGGTTGCGTATATGCTTACCCAACGATATCAAGGATTTTGCAAAGGAGCGAGACTTTTCAAAGAGCTCAGAGAAAGTAACTGTCAATCTTTCATCTTCTTTTGGAGCGGCAAAAACAACAGCATTACGATCTCCGATCAAACTGGCATAATGCTGTAATTGTCAAATGATAACAATAAATAACATTTTGTCTAATGCTGTATTTGTCATATGATAACAATACGATTACAATATTGCATAAAATTGCATTAAAAAAATAAAATGATAAGAACATTTCTTATAAGGAATAATAATGTAAATGTCAAATACTATAAATGAAGTATGCTATAATACATACCCGAACTGTTACGGAATTAAAATGAATCAAACAAAATTCGTTCTTTAATGTTATAACTTAGGTAAACTTTCCATTTCGTATCAAAGGGACTAGCACCACAATTTGTTTTCCCGGTAATGCATGAGAAAACATTTATAGTATGTACTCTTTGTAATCGAAATTGCAGAAAGCAATACACTAAAAGTATAAAAACGTATTGTTTTAGTGGGAGCGAACCCACCTAGGTACAGTCAATGGAAAACAGCTCACAATGAGTTATGCAAAATGATAAGGATTAAGTAACCTTTTAGTCTTTTGTAAGAATCGCGTAACTAGTGCTTTTCGAAATTGTGGACTTCAATGACAGTATTTAAGCGTATATCAACATTCTTTGAAAGTTTTCCGCCTCTTAGTCTTAACACTTCAAATAATTTGCCACACTTTGTTTCGTCAAACAAAAAGTGCATTTTACAAAAACATGAGAGAATCCCATTAAACTCCTTAAGGTAAAAAATTACCTTAAGACAATCTTGAACTGTATGTAATCCATATTCTTCTTCTTGAATGTCGACTTTCACATAACTTTCCGTAAATAGCCTTCCTTCCATCTCGGAGATTTCGATGCGTGTACACAAAAGATGAACTCGAGTTAATGGCACTACAGTTTCCTCTCTGATAATGATTGATAATAATTTGACCTTAGTGTATGTGCATATACATAAATACTTACAGGGACCTGACCTTGGATGGCCTGGTTTTTGTTATCTCCACGGATGACCGTATATATATGACCTTACCGTCTCCATTATTAAGTGTCAGCGCTAACTTTTTTGTTCTAACATGAAGGATTTTCAGTAAGGATTTTATGCCTTCTTAGTAGTGTTAAGGCAAATTTTGACACTAGGAACTGAAAACTGTGTTCCGTTGATACTTTCACATCAGAGTGGAGTAAAAAGGCATTTTTCATACAATTTCCGTAACACACTTAAGATAAATTTCCTAACTTGTATATAACATCTTTCGAACAATTAAATCGAGCAATGGAAACAAATGGTCGTGCATGCTTAACCGGTTCTTAGCCACTGATCGTCTCGGTTATTTAACATCTTTCTCGTCTGTGTTATTCAGTGCATTTGTTGTCCAAAGAGCAGCAGATCATGACATGTCGATGCTGATGTCCTTTTGTATAGGGGAGAAGTACAGAAGATATTTACTGTAAGAAATATGACAAAGAAATTCTATAACCGATCAAAAATAATTTTTCCCGTAAGTCCTCTGTTTTTCAAAGTGCATCTGAATTTTGTGAGGATACAATTCAAAAAAGAAATATTATATAAGTTGTGAATGAGTCTCGTATGATTTTTTTCTAGAAAGTTAATCCGTAATTGTTCAATTGATCATGAACGAGTAGAATATTAAAGGAATTCTTCGTTATTAGGATACGTGTTTGTAGTTTGGTAATCAATTTCACTCAAGTGCAGCGAACAAAATATGCATTTTGCAGTTACCGATATACTACATTGACGTCATTTTACCTACCCTTTATTGTTCCTCATCACGTTTTAAATTCATTCAAATTATTTATATTATCAAAACAACCTACCAGTTGAAAAATATAAAACCGTTTTATACATGCTTTGTACATTTTAAACTAGGACATTTGATGCATATTTTTATTCAATTATAAGTAGATCATGTACACTGACGCAATTTTGTTTGATATTTGAGTTTATCTGGTTCAATCATAAAGACAGCAAACTATATTAATATCCCTGTTCAAGATTAGCAAACTGGTCCACTTGAGCCGCAACAGTACATTCGTAATATCCCATATGCAATAATTGCATTGGAAACACGTTTGTAAATCCTTGTATGGGATATGTGTAAAGTTATGTTCCTATTGTTATGTTTTTAACATTTGAAGCAATGAATTGCATTTATTCCTTATTCAAAGGAAGATAATTAAACAAGGTATTCGCCTGTCATGAAAATGAAGTTTGTGTGAATAAAATCAGTCAAATGGCTCAATCTTTTATTTATTTATTTTATTTTTATAAACGTATTGTTTTACAGACATGATCTGTTGCATTTAAGCTACACTCTCACAGTTTTACCTTTTTAACAACTTTTTTTAATTTTTGTCTTGGAAAGAACAATTTTTTGCGTAAATATCTGCAAACCAATGATAAACGATTGCTGACAAAAGATCAGAGCGCATATTCGCATATTTCCGTTCAAAAATTCATGTTTAATGGGTTAAACCGTTACGAACAGTTTAAGAAAAATGCATAGAACATGATGTTTGAACTTAAATATAAATATCTGCGATTTAATCTTTTGTCAGCAGTTTTATATCACTGGTTTCTATGGATTTTCGCAAAAATTCGCTCGTTTCAAGACAAAAAATATAAAAGTTGTCAAAACGTTCAATCTGTGAGATTGCAGCTTTAAGGTATTCACCGCGTTAAAGTTAGAACGTCATGTTAGCTGGTATTGACGGTAGCAGCTTCGTTATTAAGGCGGTAAAAACTAAATATCAAAATCATCAAAATAGTAAACGATGAACAAATTACTACAATGAAAAATGGTACACCACTAAAACCCGTCGGTTAAAAAAAAGAGAACCAATTATTATTTATTTTCTCATTATTATTAATTTCAGAGTATTTTTTTTAAATTGTATCTGTTTGATAGATATAGGTCCACCTGTCATCATGTTTTGTTTATTTGCGAGCAAAACGCACTAAAGTTTACATTTAAAGAGGCCAACATTGACAGATATTTATGTTTGTAATGTTATGTAAATGAAAAAATGAATTTCCTTATACGACGACAGGTGTCAAGTTACTTGCTATTATTTATCTTAAAGAATGAGTATTAATTGGTGTCTGCAAATAGAAATGGTTTATTGTAATGTATTTGTCTCTTACACAGCAGCCACATGCTCTAAGTATTAATCAAATAATGATTGTGGATACACCAAATGTTGCAACATTCATGATCTAGTTGAGTAAAAATGCCCATGTTCCATAGTGTTAACCGCCCAATCGAATGCCTCATCATATTTAATGTTTTACTCGTATGTCGCAGTGGAAATACAATACTTACGCCATTTTCATTCACAATCTTCATCTCCATTCCTTTGGACAGCAGCGCAGGACCACAACAATATTCTTTGAAATCAGACGGATCTGATACATCGACAGCGCAGCTGATAATGAACTCTGTTGAGCCATAAGTACATTCAAGACTTTGGCAGCAGCTGCCAATATTCTGGATTAAACTTTTGTTGAGAGGTTGTCCACCAGTCAGTAAGACCTCCAACGGCCAATCCTTGGGCAACGTATCCTAGAAAAAAACAAGTACAATTGTATCAACAGTGGTATAACTGGTTTAGATGCTCAAGTTTACTTTTACTTTTACATAAGGGGTAAACCCTTTTCAGATTCTGAAGCAATACAGCTATGAAATCATAGTAAAATTATCAAAGTAATCTAGAAAATTATGACAATTTTTTAGTTTTTCTAGGAAAATTGCAATTTCATATAGAAAAAACACAGTTTCAAATATATATATATTATATAGTATTGTTCTGGTTGATAGTTTCGAAATGTGATTTAAAAGCCATTTAACCGTATAGTTATACCTTGCTTTTGACGAGAGTGTGTACTTGTGGTGGTAACATAACTGCCTGCACACACCGTTCCTGTTGCATAATATCGACCAAAGAAGAGAATCGGTCCGTTCCAATGTCTGTGAATGCAGACACCGTGACTCGTGTCGATCCAACAAAAACTGTGAGCGGGAAGCCACCTATCCAGTTGAATGGCCTGTCATTGAAATGAATGGTATCACTTTTTACAAATGTAGCACCACGAGCTCTCGATAAAGCCGTCAGAGAGGAGTGTGTATGTGTGACTAGCTTAGGCACGCCTGTACTGCCTGAAGTTTGAAACAGAAATGCGTTGTCCTCTGGGCGCACTGTTGGTAGACTAATTGTGTCGTGAACTTCCCTGAGAACGGAAGATAATGGTTTAACTCCCGTCTCAGCAGCTGAAAACATATGACCCAACAAATAACGCAAATGTGGCATTTGTTGCGACTTCACAAGGCCAGTATCAGAATAAGCATCAAGCAATCGTCTGACTATTTTCCAGTTTTCTCCTTTGACTCCTGGATCAAGAACGAGTAATCGGCAAGAAGCGAGTTTTTTCATTATGGCAATTAAGTCACTTCCATCAGCGTACGTAAATACCAGCAAGCATGCATCCAAAGACGACGTACATCCATTCTGGACAGGGACGAATGCTTATGGCGACGATGTCATCGCGTGTCACACCTGTTAGATTTAATATATAAACCTTTATGACATATTTAAGTTATCGTGACTTAGAAAGTCTCGTCAATTTTCACACTGTAAAATACAAAACATGAGCATCTGTACAATTGTACCTGATCGTTCTATGGTTGTGTATATGCTTACCTAAAGATATCAATGACTGTGCAAAGGAACGAGACTTTTCAAAGAGCTCAGAGAAAGTAACAGTCAATCTTTCATCCTTTTTAGGATAGGCAAAAACAACCGCATTACGATCTCCAATCAAACTGGCATAATGCTGTAATTGTCAAATGATAACAATACGATAACAATATTGCATAAGACTATAACAATATGTATGTGCCAAAATGCTATACATCAAATGATAACAATTTTTCTTGTAAGGAATAATGATGATAATGTCAAGTGATAACAACTTTTAATGTATTATGCTATAAAACAGTATGCATACCCGAACTGTTATGGAGTTAAAAAGAATAGTAGAAAATTTGTTCATTAATGTTATAATTAAGATACACTTTTCATTTCGGATTAAAGGCACTCGCTTATGTTTTTGCACCAAGTTTGTTTTCCCGGTAATGCATCAGAAAGCACGTATATTGGTACCGCAATTGCAGAATACAATACATGAAAGGTATAAAAAAAACAGTCTTGTTTTAGGGGGAGCGAACCCCCACCGGTACAGTAAATGGAATAAAAAGCCCACAAGGAATTATACATAATGATAAGGGTAAAATAATCTTTAAGTCTTTTGTTGATTCGCGTTACTAACTATTCGACATTGTGGACTTTAAAGAAAGTATTTGAGCATATATCAATATTTTTGAAGGGTTTAAGTTTCTATGTTTTAACAATTCTAATAAGTTTCCATACTTGCTTTCGTCATACAAAAAGCATATTTTACACTAATATGAGCGAGTCCCGTTCAACTCCTATTACCTTAAGACAGTCTTGAACTGTATGTAGTCCATTCTCTTCTTCTTGAAAATCGACTTTCACATAACTTTCCGTAAATAGCGTTCCTTCCATCTCGGAGATTTCGAGGAGTGTTAAATACAAAAGGCTGAACTCGAGTAAATGACAGTACACGTTATTGTCTGATAATGGTTGATAACATCTTGACGTGTACTGTCATTTAAAGTTGATCAACTTTGCATGAACACTTAAAGATACCTGTTCTGACATGACCTGGTTTTTTGCTTTATCCACGGAATATTCCTATATGTTTGACTTTACCGTCTGCTTGATCAATTGTGAGTGCACGTACTTATACTACTATGAAGGACTATTCTATAAAAAAATCTTCGCCTTCCAAGTAGTGTTGACACAGCTTTTGGCAATAGCAATTGAAAACGGGGTCCGCTGATATTTTTACACCAGACTAGTGTAAAAAGCATTTTTTTGCATCAACTGTCCGTAACTCACTTAAGATAAAACACCTAACCTGTTTAGCACATCATGTGATGTGCTGTCACAACAGCCACATCATTTTTATTTCAATTCATATGATCTTGTCAGATGTCGTAAAGGGAAACTTTGCATTGGTGGGGTAGAAAATCTAGAACACGTCACATTACATGTGTCTGAAATGCATGTATTGTTCCTTTTGGTACATCAGATCTGTAAGGTTGCTTTATTGATTATGTGACATATTTGTTTCATTGATTAAACATTAAGAGAATATATAAGCATATTAACACCTAAACTTCCATTCCATAAATGAACTGCCTTTCGGCACTTGCGATTATCACCGATGAGCTCAACATCATCGGATATGTTCGGACCGTGAGTCATCGAACAACAATATGCATGTTAAATGAAAATTATTTATCTTTTTAGTGTTTGTTTTGTGTCAACAGACCTTGAAAAACTGAATTCAACATGCTAGAGAGTAAAAATTTATGATATGTTGTTGTCATTAGTGATTCAATTTAACGTTTTAAAGTGGTTTGAAGTGATTGACTTTTCCCGCATTATTGTGACGTCATTTGATAAACTGTTTCCGTTACGGTCGGGTCGGTTTAATTACAGAATGGGTAAGAAAGAATTACCGTAAGATTTTTTTTAATGAAATAAAATATTTTTTAACAATTTTTGAATGAAATAATGAACTGTTGGTGTAAATATAAGTAATAAATTGCGTGGAGTCCGCACTTTTTAACCAGCTCAATTGCGTTCATACCCCGATAATGACATCATTCCCGCATTTCATTCCTTAAATAAACACTGGTCTGCATCGAACTAGGCAGGTTTCTTGATATCTTGAATAAATAGATGATGATGATGATGAATCGTACTTCTGCGTATTGCCAATGGTTCTTCAAGTTCACTATTAAGTTCAGTGCTTTCTTATGCTAAAACTTAAATGTTTCGATATGAGAGAAGCACACATGAATATTAAAATATACTCTTTCATTTGATATTTAAATGGTTAACAATCAACAACCATTTCCAAATTTGTCTTCTGCTAGCTTTGTGAGCTCCTTTCATGATGTTTACCTGTTCGTGTTTCTGGAAACGAATCTAGAAGCAGGTAAAACTTTGGCAAAACTTTGAACAACGCCGGTTTGTCATTATGATAGTTGTCGCAGTAAAGCCTGATATCATCTTCTGTTGTATTGGATCCTTGTTCAAGTATGATGCACGCACAAATGACTTGATATTTTTTCTAGATCGGAGACAGGTACAACGATGACGGTAAACAAATGTAACTTATAAATAGTACTATGGTTGTGTATATGCCTACCAAAATATATCAAGAATTTTGCAGTGGAGCGAAACTTTTCATAGAGCTCAGGGAAGATTACTGTCAATCGTTCTTCTGCTTTTGGAGAGGCAAACACAGCCGCATAACAATCTCCAATCAAACTGGCATAATGCTTCAATTGTCAAATGATAACAATATCATTACAATATTGCATAAAATTGATAACAAAGCTAAAATTATAGCAAAATACTGAAATATCAGTTACTGGTTATAACTGTTACAATATGACATAATGCAGTTATCCTCGAATGATAACAACTATTATTATAAGGCATAATGATGTAAATGTCAAATGATAACAACTATAAATGTAGAATGCTATAAAACAGTATGCATACCCGAACTGTTATGGAATTAAAAAGAATCGTAGAGAATTCGTTAATTAATGTTATCACTTAAATGTACGTTCTAGTTCGTATTACAAAGGGACTCGCTCATACTTTGACACCACAATTTGTTTCCCCGGTATTGCATCAAAAACACTTATATTTTAATTATTTAACTCTTTGATTACGAAATTGCAGAAAAAAAATACGTTAAAATAATAGAAAAATATTTTAAGGGGGAGCTACAGTCAATAAAAAAACCCCACAAGGATGCCTTTTGTTGAATCGCGTTACTAACGCTATTCACAATTGTGGACTTCAAAGACCGTATTTAAGCATATATCAACATTAAAGGGTTTCAGTTTCTTAGTTTAACACTTCTTATAATTAACCACACTTTATTTCGTCATACAAAATATACATTTTACAAAACATGAGCGTGTCCCATTAAAATCTTAAAACATTATTGAACTATGTGTAACCTATTCTCTTCTTTTTGAAAATCGGCTTTCACATAACTTTCCGTAAATTGCGTTCCTTCCATCTCGGAGATTTCGATGCGTGTAAAGTATAAAAAGGAAGAAACAGTTTATTGTCTGATAATGGTTGATAATAATTTGATGTGAGTTTGAATGTAAGGTGTATCATCTTATGCATAAACACTTATAGAGACCTGACCTTGGATAACCTGGTTTCTGTTATCTCCTCGGTATAATCATATATGTATGACCTTACATAAAGTGTGGGTTTACGTACTAATAATACCTTGAAGGAGTTTCAATAATGATTCTACGCCTTCCAAGTAGTGTTGAGACAACTTTTGACACTCGCAACTGATGGGTGAAAACGAAAAGGTTCTATCATCTTCTTTATTAAATTCCACTTAGAACCTTTTCGCATTCACTCCTCGAACTGAAAACGGGGGTTTCACATCAGGGTAGTGTTATCCGGATCTAAGACACGGATCATCTCGATTCATTCGGAACTCAGTCATTTTCTACAGAAACAACCTCGGATGTATATGGACGGTTTACAATGTCAGAAATCGGTACACTCTAACTACGCTGCAATTAGATCGCGTAGTAATTTCAATTTAGCAGTTAAACTTAATGACTTTACTCTTGGTAATCTTAAGTATGTTTGCAATAATACACTGCACTGGCAATTAATTTAAACTTAGATATCTACAAATAATGGCAAAAACAGTAAATTTAAATAATGATATATTAATTCAAATTTTACGAACTGCTTCTACTGATGTACCGAGGTTGTTTTCGATAAAAATGGCCGAGGAGCTCCGAATGCATCTCAGTTTTATTACATGTGGCACTTTTATGTAAGTCAATACATTGCTGCCATACGACATTTGGAGTTTTAAGTTCATTTGTATTAGGGAGAATTACAGAATATATTTACTGTAGAAAATATCATTAAGAAATTCTGATCCTAAGAGCCGATCGAAAATATGTTCCCCGTTGCTCCGCTGTGTCTCAAAGTGCATCTAAATGTTGTGTTAATACAACTCGAAAGGAATATATATATATATATATATATATATATATATATATATATATATATATATATATATATATATATATATATATATATATATATATATATATATATATATATATTAAGGTATGACAGATATGCTAGAATGTAAATTTTCTAAACATATTATTTTATCGTTATTTATTTTCCTTGTATAAGAGAATGTTTAAGGTATCATTTGTTGTTGGGAACGTGATTGAAATAAAATTATGAATTTCATACAAGTGAAGAAACTAAAAAAAATGCATTTTGAATTCTTGAAAAGTATTGCCATTTGACATAATACATTGACGTCATTGTATTTAAATTTTACATATTCTTTATTAGTCGCCATCCTTTTTAAAATAACCATTTGACATGTATGAAAATCTTGAATAGTAAGATAAAAATCAAATCATTTTAAACACGCATATAGTTTATGCTAATGATTTTTTTAATTAAAAGTATAACGTTTTGTTCTTGTTTTTTTACTAAATAAATCTTTTTAGAACACGTTTTTCAGCCGTTTTGGAAAATATTAATTACTGGTTACAAGATTTTAATTGCGTGTTTAATAACAGAATGCACAAAAACATTAAATTATTGGTGAATGCTAAAACATTTACTGTGGTCTACTCTTATCTCATAATGTAAAAATACCATGTTTTATGCTCATTTCTTTCAAATCAACTCGGTATTTCTCATAAGAACCTTTGTTTTCGACAAGATTTTTGCATCCAAAAGTCAGATCACACACGACCTTACTATCATGGAAGTCAAATAGACTTATTTTATTTGCATGTAGAATGTAAACTTTTTATTTATACATATATATAGCTATATCCTACCAATATAAATATTTTGACAACTATATGCTACAATTTTAAACTGTACTTTTATTGTATATAATATTATTTATGTTCTATGTCTATCAATGTTTGGATATATTATACATATGTCCAGCCATGGGGAAAATTAAGATATTGAGTTGAGTTGAGATTGGAGAGTAAGTGTGCATCTTTAAATAGTTACTAAAACTTATTTTGTTAAGGGTTGTTATAGCTTACATACAAACACATAACGTACAATAAAGTCACGTACGCAAGCACGCGTAAAAACGCACCCAACACACCATCCCACACTCAAGCACGCGTGCACATGCATGCATATATGCGCACGCGCTCGCGCTCTCGCACACGCGCACGCCCGCAAGCACGCACATACACACAAGCACGCACGCACGCACGCACGCACGCACACACACGCACGCGCACACGCACACACACGCTCTCACACACATGTACGCTTTCACACGCAGGCATGTATGTACACACGCTCGCGCGTGCGCGCGCGCGCACACACACACACACACACACACGTACGCCCGCATGCACGTACGCACGCACGCAAGCGTGTACAATACGCACGGCAGTAACATTGAGTGCGGGATAAGGTAGCTATGTTGGCTTCTGTATCATGGGCATTGAATGCATCGCCGAAAGTTGGCTCATGAATTTGCTTGTACGCACGAGAAGCTTTGATTGCGTGGTAAAGTCAGGAAAACAAAATAACTCGTTATGGATTAAAACAAACAATGCATTTATTGACAAAATTAAACATTTTACTGCACTAAAAACATTAACTTTAAGAACATCATTTGAGCCATTTGGAACATATATTTTATCATATTGTGTGTGTGCGTGTTCGTGTGTATGGGCGTGCGTGCATGTACGGGTATGTGGGCGTATACGTGCGTTCATGTGAGTGCATTTGTGTGAACTATAACATCCCTTAATAAGATGAGATAAAAGAAACAATTCAATGTGATCATTTACAATCAGTGCAAAAACAAGTATTAAACACAAATACGATTTACCACAACTAATACTATTGTTTTAATATGCCTTTAACAAAAAATACATATCGAAAACAATGGTTCTTATGAAGAATACCGAGATTAATTTGAAAGAAATATGAGACCAAAGTAAATCTTTTAGCATTCACCAAAAAAAAATGAATCATTTTTGTGCTTTCTACTATTAAATAAACAGTTACAATCTTGTAATCAGTGAATAATATTTTGTATGAGTTTATTATTTAGTAAGAAGTAAGGGTTTATCAGTCAAAATAAATGTTTGTTATACATGTGGAATATTGATTTGAATAAGAGTTTCACTTTAAATTTTGAGTGTGTTTTAAATTAACGCCGATTGACCCCGTTATATATTGACCACATGAGTAATTTTATTTCTGTTCAAAGAATGACCGATCATTTTTTAACGTCAAGAATTGACCATCCCCCACCCCTCCCCAAACCGTTGCGTAACAAATGATCCTCGTTGAAAATGTTCAAGAGTTATATTCACTACCAAACTTAGTCAATAATATGGTTACAAATATTAGTGGAATTTATTAATTGTATATGTTTTTATTCAACGATAACCGATTGACTACATCAAACTAAGATTCAAAACACTGAACTCTATAGTCGCGTCTTTTATAGATCTGTATACTATTACATTTTTCTCCGATAATGACATACAGAAGAAAACTTGGATGATTTTAAAGGGGGGGGGGGGGACTGCACCCCGTCTACTGCCGGTATCCGTTTGTGGTTATTACAATGCAGATTTCTGTCGATTATCATTTTTTGGTTTGTTAGTTATATTTTGTGTATGAAAAGAGTGTCACACACTGGATTTACTATGCTTTTGCTTAGTTTAGAGCCTTATTACTGCAAATCCCCACTAATACTTATTAAAGAAATTGGTAACTAATAAAGTAGTAGAACCGTTTATTGTTGTGATATTACTGTAGATGTATATATAAAAAACAAAGCACTAATCAGCATAGTCACAGCTCATAGCATAGTGACTGGAACGATTATTGATGTGTTTTATCAAAATATTATAATAAGGCAAATGAGATTGCTTAATAATTAAGAAAGCCTCTCATTAAAATAGCCGCCAGATTTAAGTCATTGATTTATAAAGCTGGTTATTCAGCGCCCGTCTTGTGTGGAATAAGATATTTTGTACAACAACAATAACAAATATCCCTAACATAAAACTGATCAGACACTCTAAGATTTCTAATCTTTTCGTTTAATAAACAAAAACAATTAAACGATTAACGTCATGCTAAACGTTTAAATACACTACGTATTGAAAACGAAACAGGTATAACAGGATAGACTATTCGATACTGCGCAAAAACGAAGTCGGTGAGGTACCCTTTTTTTGATATCAGGCGATTTGTAATAAAACATTGAAAACATGTATTTAAAAAAATCAAAAATTAAACGAGCAATTTTTTCAAGAATTAAAGAAAGGCGCACTTTTTTCAGCGAAACACGACGCCGTTTTTCCCGCGAAAAATGACGTTATAGACGAATTGAGAAACAATAACGTTCAACAAGAGAAAGAAAAATATATGAGCGTGAACGTTTTCACAAGACGTACTTGACGTTGAAATTTAATAGCTGTAAACGAAGAATTGATGAAATCATCGGTTATTGTAGCTGGAACGCAAAAATATGAGAGACGTCTCAAAATTGACGTCAGTGGCATATTTTGAAAACTCGTAGATTCAAAACTGTTCCGAATATTGAAAATGTAAAAACAGTCCCTAACCGGGCATATGCTCTTCTATTCGTATACCAATTATCAGACAATAACTCGAAAAAAAATTCATAGTCGCGTTCCACCTTAAGTGCCTGGATATATATTTCCTGCATCTCAGGACGTTGTCTTAATCTGAAATAAAAAGTGTGGCACGTACTAAAGTGCTGACGACTTAGCTGACGATATAGAAATAGAGGAGAGTTGTTTACCAATTACTGACCATATAGACAAAGAAGAAAAATATATGAAAAAAAAGTTTTGAACTTAAAGATTTTTCAAGACTTATTTTGTTAAAATTTTATATACTCTTTTAAGTGTACGAATGTGTTGCACTTTGTTTTTAATGTCCTTCTCTTCGTTTTATTTTCGATTCAAGCCTATGCTTCAAAAATACAGATCTTTCTGTTTTGTTTTCAGTTTGCATGGATGAAGCGTGAGACAAAACTTTCTACTAAAAGCCTGCGTCTGCTGCAAAACAAATGAAATCAATCATTGTAAAGTATTGCTCAGTGTAGAGTATTAAATCAGTTCGCAATAAATGGGTGAACTAATAGCTTTTCCACACCGTTTTAATTTTATTTTTTTATATTTTGGTTGCCAGTTTAAAGCAAAAGGTTTATATTGAGCAAACACTAATATTTATTCCGTCGAACCCCGTTGGTTCGAACTCGTTTGGCTCAAATTTCTCGTTGGCTCGAACTGGATGTTAAGGACTCTTTTCATTAAACTTAAGGAAGTAATTCCCGCTTGGTACGAAATTACCGTGGCTCGATGTATTTTCGCCTATTGAACCAGATTTAAAGGACCGTTTTATTAAATACATGTTCATAAATTAATCGATTGTATGGCTCGATATATTGAGGGTATATCAAAATATATCAAAATATACGCAAAAACAAACAAAATCACTCAATTTCAACAATTTGAAAGGTTAGAAACAATATTGCCAACTTTTAATCTGTCAGAGAGTCTTTTAGATAGTGAACATTTGAACTGTTAAAAATGCGATGTCTCAAATAGTCGAAACGATAATAGATTTGTAATTTTAGAATATGATAAACTTAACAGATGCTTCAAAATAGCTAAACTATAGTTTATTCGGCTTACAATCTGATTTTAAGGGCATTTGTCTGCAATGAATCTTTTCCAAATCAGGCGCTTAAGACAATGATATGTTGAAACGCCGTTATATGCATTGCAAATGATCCACACTACTTCATGTTACAAACAAATAAATTATTTCAGTTCATTATGTATTTTCTATTCAATTTACGTGTTTGATTGTCTGTAAAAGCATGTTTTCTTATCTGTAAAAGGAAACACATTGTCGTGTGGGTGATCTTTACGAACCATGTTCAATAACAGACGATATTCCTGAACACAAGAGACAAATGAGACCAGATAAATAAACAATTACTTCTCAAAGAAAACTGATAAATTCACACCAGCAACTAATCTTACTTGTTTGTTACACGCGCAAGAAGGTATTGTCGATTAGATGGAAGCGTACTGAACACTGTCCGATGTAATATTCACATATTAGTCTAAGTGAATATTATTTGTCTCTGTTATATACTTACTTTGTAAAGTCTTAATAAATGCCACTTGAATAAAAGGGCATTGCAGAAGAACATAAGTATTTTATATATTGCCAATTAGTAATTATTTGTCTTTTTTTCAAACACTTTTAATGATATATTACATAAAATATGACAAGCTACGTTTCTCACTCGTTCGCCTTGCTATTTCTAATTCGGCGTCATCCATACATAACTATCATTTTTTAACACCATTAATATGTACTGGCGTTATCACTGCTGCAAACCTGACGCCAGAACACTGGACGTGTTTTACTTCGAGTCTCATATGCATCCCTGTTGCTTCTTATCACTTATCTTTAAATCTCTCCTGAAAATTTGCAGGTCCGGCGACATAGAAACCAACCCTGGTCCATGCCCTGATGATAGGTCGCCCGTTACGACATAAACGACATTGTCTTCGACATTCAAGCCAATATTCGCCTTTTTGCTGACGACACCAGTTTGTACATCATCGTTGATGACCCCATTGAAGTCAGTTCCGTTCTTAATAACGACTTGTCTAAAATCCTTACTTGGTCCAAGTCCTGGTTGGTAACTTTCAATCCTGCCAAAACAGAATCGATGTTGTTTTCACGCAAACAGGCGAGCGCATCCCGAAATTGTTATGGATCAAGTTCCAGTGAATGAAGTCGAAACTCACAAGCATATTGGTCAAACCCTGTCGAATGATGCTAAATGGGCGCCACACATATCGTCTATATTAAACATAGCTTGGCAGCGAATTGGTATCTTAAGATCTCTGGAATATCATTTATCTCGACAAAGCCTCGAACGCATGTGTATATCCTTCATCAGACCGCTTCTTGAATACAGTGACGTGGTCTGGGACAATTTTCCTAATAACCTAAAGAACGACATCGAATCTGTCCAAAACGAGGCTGCCAGAATAATCACAGGAGCCACAAAATTCTGTAACATCAATCGGCTACTTAAGGAACTTAACTGGATTTCTATGGCTGAAAGAAGACGCCATCATAGGCTCATACTTTTTTACAAAATGAAAAACAACTTCAGTTCTCATATTTATCCACCCGCATTCCTGTTCACAATAACCAAGTCTACTTGCTCCGCTCTGTCAATGACGTTCCAACAATACACACTCGAACACAATCCTATGGTTCCTTCTTCTTGCCCCTTACAATCAGGGAATGGAACGCACTCCCCTTTAGTGTGCGCTCAGCGCCAACACTTCCGGCATTCAAAACAAAACTACAAAGCAGAAAAATACCATGGTCAGCACATCATTATAAGTTCGGCACAAGAAGAATGCAGATATATCATACACGCCTTCGTCTTGGATGTAGTACTCTGCAGTTTGAGCTCCATCGCCGTGATCTATCGGAAACTCCTCTATGCATCTGCGGTGCAACTGAAACTCCCACTCACTACCTTATTCAGTGTCCGAGATATCAAGATATCCGCCCTCTATACTTTTCTGACTTGCCCTATGCGACAACTGCTAACAACCTCCTATATGGCAACGAACATCTTTCACAGGAGGAAAATAGACTTCTCATTACACGAGTCCAGAACTTTATTGCTGCAACCAAACGGTTTGACGTATGGTGTTGAGAGCGCGGTGCGGGCTCACCCTTGATTACGAACGGCCGGTCAATATGTGTGACATCATTTCTTACCTTCTTACTTTTTAACGTTTATTTTTGTTCTTTCTTTAAAGTTAAGCATACTGTATTAACTCACTTAGTATGCACACTCACATAAAATTATTATTTCTTTTACTCACTACGTTTCTGCTACAAAGCACTCTTTTGTAGATTTGACACATTCTAGTACACATCCTTATCAGCTATATTACCGAATTTCAATCTAGAACATGTAAACTTCAACACGGAAAGGAACTTATATAAGCATTTAAAATGCTTGTCTTCAAATCCGCTCAGAATCATTTTATATTATACATTCGTACATTGTGTATTGATTTCTTGTGTATATTGAACTGCAAAGATATGTTTAAACTAAACTACGTTTCATTTTTTCGATGTACACTTTGAAAGGTAATATTTTTTATGCCAAATAGGTTTAAACTTTTATTAATTTGCTTAATAACTTAACGATGATCTCTTAAATAGTATATACCACAATTAATACTATTGTTTTAATATTCCAAAAAGGATGAATAAATGTCGAAAATAATGGTTCTTATGAAGGATACCGAGTTTAATTTGAAAGAAATGTGCATAAATTCAGTAAATAAGAAAATGCTTGCACCATGAAGGTACATTATTGCACTAAGTGGGCGATAAAACCATGATATGCATTGATTATACACGTATAATTCCCAGAGACTTATACATATGAACACAGTGACAACGGATTAAAGGTTATAGGCCATAGGCTGGAACTGAACGATTAAGAAAGCAGGCAAACTATGTGTAGTATGTTACTTGTATTTTAAAGGCATCATATAAACACAACCAAACAGATTAAATAAATAAGGGCACATGATGAGTGGTTAATGCTCCCCCAGGCAATCCACACCTGGCAAACAACACTTGCCATTGACTGTTTGTTCATCCAATATCGCATCATTGGAACGGTCGACATATGCATCCGGTATCATAACAAAGGATAACTGGAATTTCTTCGAGGGGACGATGAGTTGTTTACTCAACAAAACACCGAATGCCATCTGTTTCACTGTCTATGCTGGTCACATGCTCGACCTTAAAACATAATTTAAATATTTTGATAAATTAACATCATTAACAATTAGGGATGGCAACGAATGGCAAAATTGATATTCGAATATTCGGTAATTCTTTCGAACGAATATTCGATAACGAAAATACATCTTTTAAAAAGTATTATTATATTCGCTAAAGTAATAGCGTGGCATTTTAGCCCTTCTTTGTCGTAACCACTACGCGCAGCGAACCCTGAGTTTCACCAAATGAGCCTCTGATATTCCTCATTTCAGAAAGACAAAAAGTAATACAGTATGAGCTAGGAAAGAACAAATTATTTTAATTCATATTCTTCTGCCTTCATATTTGTAGACTTAGACGGATTTCTGGTCAAATGACGTTATGCGCAAATGGAAGGCATTTCCGTAGGACGAGCCGCCTCGTTCTGGAATTAAACTCTACTAAATAAAACTATGGAAAAACCAAACCATTTGGGGAACTAGTTTATTCCTTAATTGGCAAGGGCATTCAAATTTACCGAAAATAATTGATTTTTGTGTGTCACTTGTCTTATTAAGCCAGTTATTGTAAATTAACGGGATCTTTTTATGGTACCCGACGATATGCCCCTAAATAAATGACATATGACGGTACGATATTGTGGTACGGACTTACATATTGACTGTGCTTATAGTAATACTTTGTTTATGTAATGCAAGGCATACTTCTAATCGAGTAACTCACCGAGTCATGTAAAGATGTGAGTTGCTTTTTATCTAAAAAAGAGTTGAGATTTAACAACCCTATGATAAAAAAAAATGTTTTAAAAAGATAAAGTTATCAAGCATACGGATGTGAATGTTTTATTGAGATAGGTATTTGGCATGCATGAATAAACGTACATCAGAGACACTTCACGAACTGACTTACTTCTATAATTTAGATCATGCGATACTATGCATAACTAGTGTCAAATTAAACGAACTATTATAAAGACACCCTCAATGACAATCTTACACGTACATCAGTTCAATTCAATTCAATAGTTTATATGCACAAACATTCAAGTTCGTCGTCTTTAAATCACGCGTATACATTGAATTAGAGATTCCCGACAGATAGAAGCCGTCTTGTCTAGTGATGTTCCGATAATCGATTATAATCGAAAATCGATTGGTTGGGCCTGAAATCGGCGACAATCGATTGTATTTGGTTATAATCGATCATCGAAAAATAAATTGAAAAAAATATAAGTAAGTGTTCAGACGTTATCTTTGATAACAAAATGGCAGATGAAAGCCACAATGAGCAAGTAAAAATGAACTATTTTTTATATAACACTTAATTATTTCAATCATAGACATAACGTGTATGCATATACTGATTAGGAGTTTAATACTGTGCATGAATAAAACTTCACTTTAGGTTTTATCTAGTATTTTAAAAATACGATTGTACTATCGATAATCGGTTACTTGAGTGGAACCGATTATCGATTGTAAAATTGGAACCGATTCCCAAAACTAGTCTTGTCGTTTTATGGTCGTATTCTTTGCTCTTTTTTACTTTTAACGCTCGCGAATCATACCAAAGGTTGGAAAAACGGCGAAATTTTGGATGAAACCAAATACATACATGGAAAAAATAAAAGCAGGAAGTCATATTGAACCTATCCCATTGAAAAATTAACATATCAATGTTCCTTTTACTTTTACTTAATGGCTTACTTCTGGTCTTGTTTACAACGATAACGCGGCTTTTGTCCACCATTACCCATCGTTACTGTAACGACTTCACTTCGTAACGATTGGACACGGTGAAGATTGTGATTTTGCAGTACAAGGCCCATCACACTTTAGACCCTTTCTTTTGCTTTGACAACTACTTCCCTCCCTTTACACATAATGCATAAACCCTTGACTCAAACATCGAATTATTTAGCTTTATACGGGAAGACTGTTTATGGTAAAAAGTGTGTGTAATTTATAGTTCATATTAATTATTGAGTAAATATATAAATAAGTTCTTTACAAGTTTGATGTTGTATCGAACCCTCGATGCTCTTTTTAGGCCCAGAACTTACATTTGCATGGATTTTAGACCACCGTTTCTTTTATAAGATCGCACATCGTCAAATTTGAATCAGCAATTATTAGTTCATCGGGCACATGGCGCAAGCGACGGAGATAATTTGTTTAACCCTTATTTTATTTCATTTTACTTCATAAACAATAGTTTGAGTTAACGTGTAAAATATCATTCCAAGAAAATTTATCCAATCGAGTAAAACAAAATCCGCTTGCATCGTAGTTAAAATTTACTATAATCTTTCCCAACGATTTATTCAGAGATGTAAGAGTTACAGATGATACTTAGGTCTACTCCGGGTAACACGCTACATTTTGATACAGTATATATTGTATCCTCCTCCTCCTCCTCCTCCGCCTCCTGCTCCTCCTCCTCATTATAATCATCGTTGTCGTTGTCATTTTCAGCAGCACCATTATCATTATCATTTACATCACCATCATCATCATGATCATTATTATCAGCAGCAGCAGCAGCAGAATCAGAATCATCATTATCAGCATCAGCATCAGCATCATCACCATCGTCAGCATCATCATCATCATCATCATCATCAAATGTAAGTACAATGATTCAAGAACCCTAGGATTGTATCAGTAAATATCCGTATTGTTTCCTAGTCAGTTTCAACAAAACATGTCCTTAAGTAGCGGTCCATCCGGCACTCTATTAGCCTCCAACCCTACTCCCCTCCACTCCCGCCACCAAAAACAAAAAATCAAATAACAAAAATATATAAAATAAATAAATAAATGAACGAACGGACGAACGAACGAAGGATGGATGAATGAACGATTGAATCAATCAATCAATCAATCAATTAATTAATCAATCAAAGAATAAATGAAAGAATGAATGAATGAATTAATAAATGAATGAATGAATGAATGAATGAATGAATGAATGAATGAATGAATGATTGAATGAATGAATGAATGAATGAATGAATGAATGAATGAATGAATGAATGAATGAATGAATGAATGAATGAATGAATGAATGAATGAATGAATGAATGAATGAATGAATGAATGAATGAATGAATGAATACCAATTAATCAATCAATCAATCAATAGAATAGAATAATGTCAAATATGTAGAAAATAAGGTCGATCATGTTAGCAAGAACAAAAACAAAAATACACCTTATGATTATATTTGTTTATCAAACGCCAGTTCGAAATCATTGTATTACAAATTGTCAACATTTTAATAATCGTCGGCTTAATTCCACATGGCCGTAAGTCGCTTTTTCGAACTGAATATGGAGACATTGGCCCCATTGCAATCGTCTTCAAAAGATCTATCCAAAAGTGTTATACTATATATGTGGAAATATTAGAAAAACGGTTAATCAAGCGTTCAACAAAGCGTGCAAATTAAAAACGTTTACGCAGTTCTCAAAAATGTCAAATTGTGGCCATGTGGCAATAATGATTTCAACAAGAGTAAAGGTGCATTGAACGAATATGCTTTGTAAGATTTAGCTGAATGTTAGAGCATTAATAATAGATGTAAAAATAGACTATACGCAAGGATTTTATTTTAAGGACATTAGACACTATTTATATGAATTTATTTCGCAATGTTCAGTTTTAAGCAATTAAGAGTAAGAATATGCATTTCTTGGTTAAAGTCACCAATTTCCATACCCTTACTAGGATTTTGTTCTCACACCATCAACAACCTTTTAATTTCAACTAATTAAAACACTATGTTGCATGTTTCATATATCTGTAAAAGAATACTGTTTAAAGAAATAACCTACATAGGTGTATGAAATAAAACTCAAATCTATAATATTTGAATTGTTCATATCATTAAAGTGTACATTAAAGTGTCTATAAAATAAACAATTATCTCTAAAACTATTAATTATGCATGTTAAATTGATGGCTGAACATAATGTATTGATTGTCACTTGTGTTGAGTCTCACTTTGATGTTGAATTTGATAAAAATGATTTCATGTATAACATTTAGTGAAGATTATTTTTTGGATGAAACATTCAACAAGCTTCCAATCTTTTAAAAAACTTACAATTAGTTCACATGCGGATGACGTAGTTTATTGCCATCATTAACCTAAACAATGTTCTTATTAAAGACAATATTCAGTAAAGGCAAATTTATATGGGTAGCTTCCAAGAATCTGGCGTATTTAAAATATTGTTCTTGAACCTTTTGCCGTGTATGGTGATAAGTATAAAATGAATGCTCCGTTTATATATAAAAACATATTGTACAAGAATGCAATACTTGCGAAATACATACATTGCGCCAGATATGTAGAAAATGTATAAATTTATACTAGACGACGTACGGTGTGCATACGAATCTGAATAAACGTGTTCCGTTCAGTTGAATATCTGTTTTATTGGCTGTTTAAAAAAAATATTTATCAAATTACTTTATACTTACCATTCATTTGATAAATTAGCGATGTATACCGTAATGTTAAGTGTGTGCAGAAATTGTTTATAATCACACAAACACGCATTTGAACCAAACGAATTATAAAACTCGTACATTTCAATTTCATTCATTTGATGATATAGGGCTATATAACGTTATGTAAAGTGTGTGCTGATATTATTTATTATCACACAAACACGCATTTCAACCAAACGAATTATAAAACTCGTATATTTCAATCATGACAGAACATACCACAATACGACAGCGGTTGTTGAATTGATGTTTCAAAACTGTGCCGTGTAACGTTTGATGAAATGAAATGAGCGAACTTGTTTCAAACGATGTTTATTTTCAATAAAACATTTTCAAAATGTACAAAATTTATGCGTAATCAAAGGATTAATTGTGGTAATAAGACGTTAAAGATAGAAAAGTGATATATGTTTCAGTCCGCTTTTAATAAAGTCCTGCAGTTTTTACTTATGATTGTCACTGAAAACATAAAAGCAGATTGTAAAAACTATTTTGAATAGAGATGTACTAATGAACTTAAAATATAACAATTATGTAAACAAAGAAGCTAAGTATCGAAATATTAAGGTCGATGTACCACCACTAATCTATCTAAGCAATGTTTTATTTTTATTTTCCTTTTTCATATTATTATACAAATGTAATATTTTATATTATGCACATGAACAGACTCGCTCTCAAGTAATGAGCACATAGCAAACGTCCAACCGCGCAAAATATATACGAAGAACAATTTCCGTTGCAGGAAAAATAAACAAAAAAGCCCTGGTCCTCGAAATAACCTATTAAAGAAAATAACGGGAAACGTCCTGGACCTGGAAATGTTCTATGGAAGGAAATATACAGAAAACGTACTGTCCCTGGGAATGTCCCATGGGAGAAAATATACGGTAACGTACTGCCCATGGAAATTTCCCATGGGAGGAAATATACGGAAAACGTGGTGCCCGGGGAAATGTCCCTTGGTAGAAAATATACGGAAAGCTTACTGCTCATGGAAATCTTCCATGGGAGTAAATATACGGAAAGCGCACTGCCCCTTGGAATCTCCCATGGGAGGAAATATACGGTAAACGTCCTGCCTCTTGAAATGTCCCATTAGGAGGAAATATACGGAAAACGTACTGCCCCTCGAAATCTCCCATGGGAGCAAATATACGGAAAATGTGCTGTCCTATGGTAGAAATATACGTAAAACCCATTGCCCCTTAAAATGTCCCATAGGAGACACTATACGGAAAACGTCCTGCCCCAGAAAATGTCCCGTAGGAGACAATATACAGTGAACGTCCTGCCACTGGAAATGTCCCATTAGGAGGAAATATACGGAAAACGTCCTGCCCCAGAAAATGTCCCGTAGGAGACAATATACGGTGAACGTCCTGTCTCTGGAAATGTCCCATTAGGAGGAAATATACGGAAAACGTCCTGCCCCAGAAAATGTCCCGTAGGAGACAATATACGGTGAACGTCCTGTTTCTGGAAATGTCCCATTAGGAGGAAATATACGGAAAACGTCCTGCCCCAGAAAATGTCCCGTAGGAGACAATATACGGTGAACGTCCTGTCTCTGGAAATGTCCCATTAGGAGGAAATATACGGAAAACGTCCTGCCCCTGGAAATGTTCCATTGGAGAAAATATATGTTGAAAACGTTCTGCTCCTCTAAATGACCCATACGAGAAAGTATACGTCCTGCCCCTGGAAATGTCAAATTGGAGAACATATACGTAACACGTCGTGCACCTGGAAATGTCCCATGGGAGAAAATAAACGGAAAACGTACTGCCCCTGGCAATGTCCCATGGAAGTCCTGCCAGAAGAAATATACATAGGTATAGGGTATCGCGCTAGTAAATATACATATAAACGGTATCGTCCGAGGAAATGCACATGGTTAGGGTATCGCCTGAGGAAAAGTGCAGGACATTAACGTAAAAATGAGTAAAATATGCTAAAATAATTATATGATTTGCCTCTTAAGGCTAATTATTGATTGATTATGATAAAAGATAAAGCAGTTCACTTCTTCAATTGCTCGGAAATGTGATATTTATTGAGTACAAATACCGAATCATTTCTGAAACCCATTTATTTACAACATTAAAGTATTATTTTATTCACACCCGCTTGAAATTTAACGACTTTTTTGACTCCATACCGGAAACACATCAAGCGAGAAATTCGTCTAATGTCAATATTTAATTTAATGTGTAACATTAATTGAGTAATGAATTCGGCTACATTGCGTAATTTGTCGAGGGAGCCCGTATTTTCCACGGGCTTTCTTATTTATTGCTTATTCCAATAATTTACACAGCCACCAAGTCGCCGCGGAGGGGTGGGAGGAAATAAAAACGGTTGGAAAAAACATGTGTCTGAATACAAACGACTGATGTCAGCCACGCGACCCTATTTCAATAACAGGAGCCGCTGTATGAAAAGTCAACCCCGGTACTTTAAATTTATTTCCTACATATTAAAACACACACGCGTCGAACCCCTTCGAAATGGTGGTAATGGTCCATGACAAACCTCCGAGTTGACAGTGCGTCCTCAAAATGTGCTGGATGTTTAATTAATTAGAGTAAATGGATTGGTAGGAACAAACTGCCTATTTAAAGCATTTCATGCAGCAGAATGAAAAAAACAACTGACAAAAGGCTGTCTCTTTATAATCCGCCGTATGATTCCATTTCCGTCTTTCTCTCAATACTTATAAACGAAATGTAAATGAGAATTAAACACTTTATTCTTTCCCTAATGGACCATTAAGTTCCATTTTAATTGTTTGAAAATCTAATGTGAGCGCGTGTTTTTCTGATAAAATTTCCATAGAAAAGGATAAAGGATGATTGATATTAATTTGTTAGAGAAATTTAATTTGTTTGAAAACATTTATTTTGCTATCAGCTTTAAGCACGAATGAAGACTTTATAGAATAAAATCTGGTATATAAATGCGACCAGTGTTAAAGAAGATCAAATCAATGTGATCAAATAGTTTATTTTCTTTTGGAATTTTAATACAACTAATCGAAAAAAAACTGTGTTATGTCTATATTAACCTCATAAACTTTTTCTCTATTTTCTTTGTTTTTGAGAACCGGGATTCTGTACAAGACCAAGATCTATATCAGGGTATATCACTATTGTAGAGTATTTGAAAATTAAAATGGTCAAACTTCAACACGATCATTCAAAATATGCACATTTTTTTAGGAATTTACTAAAAAAATCCACACTTCGGCAAACAAAGTGTATGTCGGTATAGGAATACATAGGATCTGTCGGGTTAGTGGAAACAAAGATGTTGAATGTATACATATCTTATCACATTTAACTCATTACAATTACAAGTGAAATAAATTCATTTAATAATAGAATTCTATGCATGATATCGTAGTATAATGTGTATACTTATATTATTTAGAATCTCACAAACACGCATTTGAACTAAACGAAAAAACATAAAACTCTTACATTTAAATTATGACAGAAAATACCACAATACAGCAGCGGTTGTTTAATTTAAGTTTCGAAATGAACTGTGTAACGTTATATGTAATTAAATGCGCGGAGTTTGCTCAAACATTAGTTATTTCAATTAAACGTTTTTAGATGAACACAGTTTAAGCGTAATCAAAGAATTTACTGCGGTTATAATACGTGAAAAATAGACAAGTCATATATGCACAAAACAAAATAATCACGACAAAATGAAGGATGAAGCTATACAGCATATATGATGTCTCGCTCATGTTCATTTGATGATTGCAAGTTTAAGAAAGTCTTATTAACCGTCTTAAATTAGTGTGTATAACAAAAAATGCTACATTTTGCTAATTATCATAGTGGCTTAAGTCGAAATAGGGATTCCAAAATAAATGAAGGCAGAAACATTTAATAAAGTGAATACAAACATTATTCTAATTATATTTTCCTTTAAAGTAGTTCTATACAAATGCAAATTATTTTCTGCAGCAGATGATTCGATAAATGCGATTAGAGAAAACAAATTATCTTGAGGACTTTCAAGTTTTTAGCATTGAATTTTAACAGCATCAATTTTCATAGGTGCTTTAAGGGCCCTCGAGTGTGCCGAATCCCCGTAAAGAATGGAGTTAATTATTAGGGATTAAGCTTCGCTTTATTAGGATTCATTGTTGACTTTGCACTTAGAGTTCTGTGTCTAAAGACATGACAATAAATTGAAGTTTAAACCCGGCTGTGATCCAGATCAGTTTATGACAGTATTTAATATCGTCGGTCAAACATTAAACGTATTTAGGGGCTCAGGTCGATACTGATCCGTGGATAAAGCTATAACATCGTCATAAAATGCGAGAAGGGACAGAACATTTGACACGCATATATACAACTTCTTTAAACGCATTAAACGGGAACCGGTAGTTAGGGGTGACAGTTTATTTCAAAGTCAAAGACTCCGTGCAAGTTTTATAATGGAGACTAGGATCAAAAGTAGTAAAGGGTTTCGACTATTGAATTGTTCCACCGTGTTTTCAGACAAAGCGATCTTAAATTCAAAGTACCGTTAACGAAATCGCTTTTATGTTTTACGGAGTCTTTTATTTAAAAAAGGAATTGTTTTCTGAAATCAATTTGATAATGCAAATTTAATTCAACTTTCGCGTATAAATAGAAATTATGATTCTCGTTTTTGAAGTGAAATGTGTGGCACATTCTCTGAGCAGAAATGCATTGTTAGCCCCTGAAATACATCATCGTTAGCAAAACGGTGATTCTGCATCGATCATATCATTTTAATATGTAAATTGAAAATTAACTGGGAGCATTCATATTAATTGGTAATTATGCTATCTTCATTATATAAATGATTAACAATCTAATGGTCCGCAATGACAGTTGGAAAATTAGAGAGATGTAATCAACGAGACCACAAAAAAACAGGTATCCCGTCGTTCAAAGGGTATATGACAGGATGATAATTCCGACATTACCTCAAAAGAACCACCGATGACTGAACGTCCGTTTGCCGTCAAAATCAGAGACACAATACATTGAAATAAAAAAGTACTATTCAATTTGATGACTTGTTAAATGTATTTTAAAAGGCACAAGACAGTGTGTGTTAATAATGACTGCTTGGATAAACGATAAATTGCTTCATAAAATCGTCATCATATGGCTCATTAGCGGAGCAAATTGCGTAGAAAGAAAATGTGTTTTCTTTGACACCTGATTTCCAGAAAACGTCAATTAATATTTTCTGCCTTCTTTGTTTATCGGAGGGCTATCACTCTAGGCAAATCTTATTTACATTTCAAACGCGATGGTCCCGTATATTAAACACTTTAACAGGATGACCGTCGGCCAATAACGCAGATGACCATTAGAATCCAAAAACTCACGTGCCGGGCCGATGGTTCCTATCAAAATATCAGCTAAATTGTACACATTTTGTCACCGGGGCAGTCTTGTTAATAACAATCTCGTTGAAAAATCAGCAAAGTCCAATATTTGAACAACGCTCGATTCTGCATGAATAAAAGTGGTCATCACGGAAGAACCGGCTTCTTGAAAATACTCGATGACATTTTCTGCGCGAACGCCAATCCCATATTTAACATATCAAAGAATACTCAGAAGCCATTGAAGCGTTGAAATTCAATAGGATGAAAAAGATTTATTGCTTCAGAGATGAATACAAGAAGGGAGGGGCGTTAAGGGACGGAACAATAGCCGGAAAATTGACAAAACGATCGCTCCAGCCCCTTTCTTGCCAATGACAAATCAGGGGCCAAGATTATACTTGACATTCTTTTCGAAGCCCGCATATAATAATTTTTCAATATTACTTTTGCAAGTTTGATTTCAATTAATTCTAAGGAATATTCGATCTCAATAATATTTATATTCATATTTCGAAGAGTGCCACTCATATGATTGTAATTTGGACAATAAACCAGCATCGAGTGTTACTGTCGTTACAAAATTGAACAGTGTTGGAAACATGAACAAGAAAATTAAATAAAATTGTCTAAAAAAGTTGCTTTGTGTATATATTTGTGTATTTTAATATTTAGAATATCAAAGGCAAAAATGTCGCGTTCCTTTTTCGTGGACTCATTAATGGTGAAAGACCCTTCGTCATTGACAAAAGTGTGCAGAGGTGAAACAATTTCTACTGAATCACAAATTCATTCACTTTCGCCGACGAGAGCATCTCCGCCGACGGCGCAAATCTCCACAATGCATCCCGTGCCGTGCTACCCTCGACACCATCACGACCTGATGAACCTCTGCTGTCCTCTGTGTATCCCACCTCCAGCTCAGCTGTTTGCGGACCGAGCCATGAAGCAACTGGTATCCACGACGCCTATTTCAACAATTGCATCGCTTGCTTCTGTTCCACTGAATTTTACCACCGTTATGTCATCGGCGGAAATGCAACTAAGAAACATCGAGTCCGCTGCCCGGTCGCACATGAAGCAAATAAGGTGCACCCCAACGGAGCCAGAAGGTCGGATGGAGGATTCCATGATGTCTTCCAAGACAACAAGCCTTGGAACACCTTCATCTGTCACGGAGCAGAGACGAATACGATATGGAGCGATAGGTAATCAGAGTTTTCCAGACCAGTTCATTAATCATAAGGAGTAAATATGTGAAAGATGGGATGCAAATACGCATTTTTTCACTATATCATTTAAAATGTTTTATGGTTCAGTGGTTTAACTGCTGTTTTATTTTCGGAAGAAATTTTGATTACAACGGGCTTAATTGTAACCTCCTAAGCTTTTCCAACTTTGTAGGAGGTATACGTTTTTGAAAACAATAATATTTATCGCATTGTGTTTTACCAATCATGTAGAAAGCAGTTTTATTTGCGCTTAACACATAAAGCACGCAAAGATGTTTCGTCAATGCAAAAGAAAACTAATGTAGAATAATATTTCTGTAACAATAAAAAACAAAACAATAAAAACGCGTTCTGAGCCGAAAGTGAACAGATTATTTTTAAGTTTTAATCATTTTCTGAAGCAAAATTAGTTATCATTAAGTGAAAATAAGATAAAAAGCTGATTTTTTAAAAGGAAAAATGGAGATTTTACTTCTCTGTTTAAAATTGTAATGTCGCGATGCGGGTTTTGTTGAAATCGAAAACCTCACAAGGGCTGATCTGTATCTAATCAGTTTATAATGGGCCTAGTTAAGAAATAAAAATGAAGTAAAACATCTGACAGAGGTTAATTATCTATGCATGAAAATATTTCTCCCTTTTTAAAAATTCTCACCGAGGTCACTACGCCATACCCCCATTGACATCGTTAGCATTATACTGCATAGTCCCAATAACAATTCTTTTCTTGTTTCCATCTCATGTCAAAGAGCAAGATGTCATAAAATACTGCCCGTATAAATAATGTTTTAAAAAAATAAAAGAGGCAACTCTGCAGATTTTTAATCGAGGTAAAACGATACATGGAATACATGCAACGCCTTTGGCCCGCATGTTTCATAAACCAAACAGGGATGTTTCTGGACAATTAGGCATGTCAAAAGTATTCATTTCACGCTTCTGCTGCTGACAGTTAATAACAGTGCAATCAGTATAGCATCTATTATCTCTGGCTTGGTATGTTGCAGGTGTGAGCAGTTCCACGGAAGACAGTAGCAAGCGCATGCGCACTGCGTTCACAAGCGGACAACTCCTGGAACTCGAGAGGGAGTTCCTGTCGAACATGTACCTGTCACGACTGCGTAGAATTGAAATAGCCACCTACCTTCAGCTGTCGGAGAAACAGGTACACGAACAATAAGGTCCCAATTAAAGTACATGTTTTAGGTCGGCAGATTCAAATCTAAACTTTACAGTTATAATTATGTTGAGCATTAAATGAATGGATTGTCCCAAGAAACGATGTCCCGTTATTATTACATGAGCTAAATGCAGAACAGGTTTGGAAGAACATGCAATTATCTTGTCGAGAACCTGCTCTTTATAGATCATGATAAAGTGAAGTTCTAAAAATATGAATTTCAACGGGACAACAGGTATTCTTGGATGAATATGCCCCTATTCACGTGACTTAGAGAAAGGGCATTAAGTATATCCGTTTGAATTTTGTTTACATATTGTTATCTCCTATAATATTGAAATGAGATAGTGAATACTCATTTACAGACATAGAAACACTACCAATGCAAAACATATTTCAAAACCACATACTACCTTGATTTTCAGGTGAAAATATGGTTCCAAAACCGTCGTGTGAAATACAAGAAAGATAACGGTCTTTCTGATGATGGAGCTTCGCCTCCAGGGGACAAGTGTCGGTGTCTGCGCACGTGTAACTCGCGGCCGCATCAGAGGAGGAGGGTTAGCGAGAGAGATGAGCGCGGCTTGGAGGCTGATAGCATCACCAGTACAGAAGAGGATGGATTTCTCGATGTTACCTCCGATTCCGAGGACAAGATCTCTGAGTCTGGTAGCATTGTAGTGGACAATGCATGTGATATTGTTGGCAAACCTGCAACTTGAGAAGAAGTTTTTTTAATGCAATTTGGCTGAAGTTTTTTTGGACAATGTAAAACACAGTACATTAACATTGTGATGTCTGGCGACCTTGGAGTGTGCAATGTAGACATAACTTGAATCGTGATCGGGTATGGGTGAAACGATCATGATGACTTTAACTAAAACTTCTAACTGAATTTAAGGTCAGAAACATGTACATTTTAGTTCAGAAACTGCAATACAATGACATCTAGATACAGTGTGTTGAATGGGGGTGTTGTTTCATAACATGTCTCGTGTAGAGGGTGGTAAATATTACAACTGATTAAAGACAATGAACATATGAATATCTTGTTTAAATTGACATGATTAAATCGTTTTATAGACTTCTGTGTACATAGTAATATAAATTATTTAAACTATGTAATTTGTATCACTCATGAATTTGTGTTTATAAATTGAGGGAATGGACTAAAAGTTTCCCTATTTTAAGTAGATTATTTTCAAAATTTGAATGTGATGATTTCTTACATAAATTCAAAGACAATACATTTGTTTTATGCAATTTGTTTTCCTCATACATGGTCAAATGTTCAACGAAAAGAATAAATACACTGTTTAAAAGATCATATAGTTGTTTTAGATATAGTTCATACATATTATTTGTGTACTCATCTACTACTGAATTCTTATTTGAAATTGTATGTAATCAAATTCTGCAATAATTGATTAAAACTACACATATACAAGATATCGAAATCATGAAATATTTAAAATGGAAATAGCTAACTGCTATGTCGTTTACGTCCCTAGTCATCTCTGTTCGAAAGTGCGACGTAGTACAAACAATGGAAGGCAAATGTTGATAGATAACCGACTGGCAAACATCTTTTGTCCAACATAAATCCAATGGGGGCAGATCAGGATATTGGTTAACATGTCTGCATGAATGCGCATATGTTTTCTGAATTACTTGGGCAAATATCAGTTATATTTATGTTAAATATTCTTATATTAGCTATCTTTCTACTCTTACTAGTTTTATAGCTTACTCTCTGACTTACCTTTCTTTATAAAACATGAATGACAAATGTCAGCAAGCATCAAAATGAATAAGGCCTAAAAAAATATGTCCGTTTCGGGTAACCCGACCCTACCTATAAAAATGCGCCGACCCTAACTTTTTTTTTGTTTCTGAGCGAAAAGAAATTCGTTAGCGAATAGAGAGTTACGAAGGGCGAATAAATGCAGATTTTATCACAATTATTGTTTATATGATAAAACAAAGTCAGGCAATGACAGTAATGTAGGAAAGACTGCCATGTGCAAGAAAACACTCTGAACATACGACAGATTATGAAAAAAATAAATAAAAAAAATCCCTACCTACCCTACCTAGAAATTTTGGGAAGGTTACCCTAAACAAACATTTTTTTTTGGCCTATTGTATGGCAGCATTTAACAAGCATAGTGCAATACGTCATAAAACGAGTGTTTCTTATTTTATCACTTGGTGTGCTAACGATACGGTAATTTTCGTAATGCTCTTGAAATACTTTAAAGATACTTTTGCTTATGTTCGAGAGTTTCAGACCGGTTTCGTATAACTATCCGTGTTTGCGCCCTCTGGTGTATATGAAACGCAGCTATTTAACTTCGGTCATAAGGAGAATTTGAAGTTTCTTAATGATTTGAAATAGATAATCACAACTACGGTACTTACTTTGAAAACAACCTGAATGGAATTAAAGCATCAAGCGAGATGACAAATATAACTTTTAACCCTACAGTTGCTCAGATGACGAATTGAGAATGCAATAAGGCAAACTATGCAAGTCAGAAAGGAAAGTGTAAATGGCAGCAAGTTACAAGCACGACCTTATTACGGCCTTGGTACAAGTCAGAATACAAGATCTAATTTTTGCTTCAATACCCTTCCATTAAACATGACGTCATAAGTACTGGTTTTCCTTCACTAATTAATACGATGAGGTATGAGAGGTAAGTACAGAAAACGGATCTTCGTGATGTTTTGGCCTATGAAAAGCCGATTCAAGGGTGGATACTCGTTTCATGAGTGTTTTATACGAATGCGATTTCCCTAGCCCCTTATCGGTTAAACTGTTTTCGCTTTTTATTCTCTATGTATTTAATTAATGTCACAGTAACGGAAGGGAGAAAATCGGTTGCGTTCGTAAGAAAGTGAAAACAAATGTTTGGACCATTAAACATATCTGAAATCGCATTTCCTGATGCATCTGCACACATGCACATGGCATAATTAAAGTATTATTCTTGTTCTATACGCATATTTAAGAAATATAACACACCACTGAGGGTCATATGACATTATAAGGACCGGCCAGTCAGCCACCGAAAGTGTATATGGACCGAGGCGTAAGCCGAGGTCCATTCACCTTCGGGGGCTGACTGATCGGTCCTTATAATGCAATATGGCCCGAAGTGCCGTGTTATATTTCTTATATTATACCGAACATTTTTCATTACCATTCAATATTTTTAAAGCGATTTAAATGAGTTTTATTGAACAAAGCTATTAATGTTTACTTGCGGCAAGTTTTCGCCGTTGTGAAAATAGCAAGCCGCACTTACCAATTGTATGACGTCAGCGGTCCATATTACGTTTTTGGCGAGGTCCGGACCGGCCAAAAATATAATATGGACCGCTGACGTCATTAAATTGGATTTTCATCAAAATACAGTGATATACGGACCGATCGAGTTTATATATATACAAAGAAAGGCAAATTTATGTGATGTATAATATCACATGATATATGACTATAATTATTATGATCGTTTTAGCGAATTTTCAGATTTAAGTATTATAATAAGACAATATAACCAAAAGACAGAGACAACGCGTTAATTTGCCGAGAAGTAAATATAAAATTTAAATCCGCAATATCTGCAAATAAGGCATAACTTAACATTGTTAGCCGAAACGGGTGCCCCTGTGTTCATGGTTCTAGGTCCGAGTTTGTGTTCTTGAATGACAAAATCTAATACACTTGATTTATAGTTCGTATCTACTTTCAAATATGTTACACGCTAGTTAATATTGAAACTTTTCATCATTTCTCTGCTAGATGATCCAGAACTGGCAAACCATGTCGGAATCTTAATCGTTATTAACCAAACATGCCTTTGTTCACAAGTCCATTTGTATTACGTCATCAATCGAAGGTGTCAAATGTGACCCCCCCCCCTCTCCAAACAAAAGTCGATTTTGTGTATATTTCCTGAAAATTGGGGATGTTTGGTTTTCAAGAAATGCATAGAGTTTATAGAGTATTTTTTGTATTTAGTATTCATAAAACATGAGCTAGTTTGATCTTTTTCTATAGTCGCTCGTTGTTACGATGGTGCTTAAACCACAGTCTTATTCGAATAAGGTCGAGTTCCTCTGATGAACGAAGAACTCGTCTGAATTAGTATCCATGATCGGTCGTTGAACTATACTTATTGAGTACCAATAGTGAAATAGGGAATGCATCTGCGGTCGTACATGTTTGAATCAAACAGTCCGTTGTTTAAAAATTGTTTTCAATAACCACCAAAGACACTAATAATACAACCATTGGGAAATATAAGCCTTTATACCAAATACATACATTGCGGGTTTGATGGAACATACATACATGTACGAGGCATAACACCCGAGAGTTAACATCGTCTGCAGTTGGGTTACCGCTTTTGAACAGTCACTGAACATACGCAACGAAACAGTATACAAAAAAATAAGCATCGCACTTGATTTAAATTATGTTTAGTCGTGTGTTGAAAGATGTTAAAATCTTAGCTCCTTTCTTTTGGAATGGATTGCCAATTGTATAAAACTGGTCATTTCTTTATTTAATTTTAAGTTTGCCACAATATTTCATGACTGGTCAATATAAATCCACGTATACTTTGAACCTTTGACAATAATCAGAATTATTTGTGTGCAAACTAGCCAAAACTGGTAGATAATTTAACCAGATAATACATTTGATTGCAGATAATGTTCTTCAATTCAACTCAAATAAATTAACATAAGCCATGTGCTATTATAAGCATATTACAAACATGTATTTTGATAATGCACTTGCGATGCCGGTAGATAATGATAATGTGCACATCGTTTGATTAAACTTCCTTCAACGTTATTTCCGAGTTTCCGGAATAGCCTGTAGCTTTCCCAAAGTGCATCCAAACATGATCAACATATGTTCAATAAAATACACACGGGGTTAAGGTGTCAACAGTACTGTCCTCCAACCACCTATTACCTCATTACAATCATCTCGTTTAATGGGCGGGGTAATTTTAACGCCGGAGATAAGGGATAAAATGGCGTTTGAATAGAACGCTGCAGAGGGCCGTGTGTCTTCTTGTCATTGGGCTAATTTTGAAACGATCGCCCGTGTTTACGGAGCCCTTGGGCGAACGGGTATGGGGCGTACGCGGGTTAAATGTTAACAACTTAATGTGATGTGCTGACCATCAGAGTCAACCAAAATATGAGGGGACAACATAAATGCGTGAAGACATTTAAATTAGTTGGACCAAATGCCGGTGACATGTCTGGACTTCCGTTTCTTAAACCACTATTCTAACCATTAATTTTGTCATGACAACACAACAAATGGTATAGTTCATATACTTCAACTAATATGATTTAAAGCTTCCGTTTAAAATAAATGTTTATAATAAGCCATATTTCAAATTACTATTTTATTTATGAACGTTTTCTTATTGGGACATTCAAATTTCATTAATTTTTAAAGAAATGTTTAGTAATTAGTAATATTTTAAAATCACTATTTTATGATAAAGGATTTCTTAGTGGAATATTCAAATTTCATCAATTATTAAACGTAAAAACAAACACCGTCAATGTTAAAACATACATCGCGATCTTTTTTCGCCAGATCTTTAAATACGCGAAAACCCATCGAAATAACAGCAATCATAAATATTCCGTCAATTTGCAAACAAAGACATTACCAATGCTACAAACATAACAACATCGGCAAGTGACCAAACAACACATCGCAACGGGATTTATAACGTTATTACAAGTGGGGATGCCAGCCTTTTCAGCCCCTTCGTTGACAAGTGCATCTTTATGCAGTGTCCTCGCCTTAATTGCCTAACAAACGGTTTTGACAGGCATTAATATGTTTTCGTTATGTGATCCCTGCCGTCCGAAATTACCCCTTTGACTTCTACCATTGGCAATACTCAATAAAACCGAATTAGGCACGTGAACAATGCATAAGGTCGTAGGGTCTACAGAAATCACATTATTCCCCGCTTTGTGTTTTACAGAAAACAGAAGCTGATTTATTAAATATGATTTGTTCGGCTCGCCCTTTGTAATTACGATTTCGACGCAAGGTCCCGTGTACATTGAAGGGTGAAAGTTCAATAGCGCCAGCTCCTTTTTCAACTTGAAGTTTGGCGGTTTATAAATTTGACCACAGGAGTCCAAAGTACAGCTGCTTAATCAGGCTTTTTAGTTTAAACCCTTTTATCCAACCCAGCATCCCTAACAGTAATGCCCAGAACCCCTCATGATTTTTGGTATTAACTTGTCTAAATAACAATCTTCGAACTATTATTTTCTAAAATACATATTTACAAAACAATTAACGTCTTTGACACGCTTTGAAGGCTGCAGTTTTTATAGTGTTCCAGTAGAGAACCAGACATTCAAATGAGATTGACCAGCAGCTCTGATGTATGAAATATTAAAGCATATTTTCAATTAAGTGCTTCGCTGGACATACGCCTCCCTGATTTACCAATTACAATTTTTGATTTAATTGTCCAGTATTCAATACAACGTCTTAAGAGGAGTATGGTTTATCGAAGATGAAATTCAATTCATATGTATTTGTCCATAGTTTGATCTTATCCGAACAAAATGTGTTAAACGATATTTTGAGAATAGACAAGAAATCATAAAATGGTCTTAAATAGTTGATTAAGTTACACTCTTATTCAAAATTAATACATACACATGTATAACAACCATCTTTTTTTTCTGATAAACCTTTAACTTCTTACTAAATAATGCATTTATAGAAAATATTAATTACTGATAACATGATTATAAACATGTATTTAATAGTAGAAAGCGCAAATATATTAAATGATTGGTGAATGCTCAAATAATAACTGTGGTCTACTATAGTCTCATAAGGTAGAAGTACCGTGTTGTATGCTCATTTATTTCAAATTAAACTCGGTTTCCTTCATAATAACCATTGTTTTCGACATTTATTTATCCTTTTTGGAATATTAAAACAATATTATAAGTTTTGGTGAATCTTATTTGGGAGTAATTGTGCATCTTTAAAGAAGCGTAGTCTTTGAGGCGAATAATCTTCGTTGTGGAAGATTAACGTTGTTCTTGTTCACCCTCACCTAATTTGCGCATGTCCATTTACACGGTGATGATGCAAAGCGGATTCTTTCCGTCCACATTTTTCATTTGCTGGTTCTATCCGACACCGATGCGGATTCTATCCGTAAAATCGCAACAAAGTTCAGAACATTTCAGCATTTTCTTTGCATTGTTACTGTTATCGTTTTGGATTTAGGAAAATATCTTTATTTTAAAGAATGACCATATTATTAGTGAATGTAAATCTATTTTTATTTAAGGGATTTTGTGTCAAATTAACCAAAATAATGAAAAATTTGACATGAAAACCGTAGGCGACGAGCAGAAACGGTGTTTTTTGTTTCTATTTTTAAAATATCACTTATTCTAACATATTATATTAACGCATAGAAGTTTTATCCTTAGAATCATGCTTCAAGTTAAACTAAATTCATGGTTTAATCGTGTTTAAAGAACTTTCTTTCAATTTAACACGGCAACGGAATCTAGCGGTCCCAAAGTGAAAAAACGGTCGATCGTGACACTAAGGTCAAATATAAGGTTTGCAAAACATATATTTATCATATACTCGAAGGCACTCCTTGTTCCGTAGTGGGGGTGCTAGGTATATCAAGTTGCATTTTACACAAAAATAATTATTTAGTCTTAGTCTGATACTTAGAAGTGTATTTCAGGTATAAGTTTAACTCACGGCGCAATTGTGTCGCAAATATGATATGATGTCTATATTCATATACATTATTTCTGCCTTTTCCTGATATAGGAAACAGTCATTAAAAGGATAGATAATTTAGAATTATGCAAAATGAAAGTAATCAATAAAAGTGCGTTATTGTATGAAGGAATGAAGTATTTTAGTTTACAGATTACGGCCCAGGGAGTATTGCAATATGTAAATTGTACAAGTCTCGTTCATGCCTTTATATCTTCCCGTGCACATGCACATGCGCGAGCTTCTAGATTCACGCAATAAAGCCAATTAATGACTAAATGGATAGTAATTAAAACTAATCAACCATTTGTTCCTTTTCAGAACTTTTGTTAATTAGCATCTATGCTCCATAAATAACGGTCTTGTTGCAAAAATCGAAACCAAACAAAAAATAATCATTTGTTTTCAGGCAACAGCAAAGAAGCATTAAGTTATTATAGTTTACTTTAAATTGTATAAGCGGATAATTCTCAAGACTTTATAACTCTCATATGTGAATTAAGGAATTTGGATTTTGCTTCATATTTATTCATACAAGACGATCTAATCCCGTATCTTAAGAGTAACAAGTAATTAGTATATTTTGTTGTTTATGTCATAAGAATGACTGGAAATGTTACACGTGTTGATTTGATCTTCTTTTCCGGCTGAAAACAAACAAAAAAAGCATATCAAATCTTGGGTAGAACCTGGTGCGAGTGTCAAAATATATCTAGTGCCCAAATTTCTATACAACTACCCATAAAAGATAGAATCCGGAGCTCCGCTGAACCGACAAGCGAGGACTTTATTTCCACTTTCTATCGCAAAGAGTATAATTATACAGAAGCAAGAAATTAAACTATACCTACTTCGATACCTTCTTTGAAAAGACAAACGTAATTATCAGGATGTAAACAGCTGATAGTAAGAAAATATTAAGGTTTCGTTTGCATGCTATTTGCTGTCAGAATTATGATCGCTGTTTTATTTTCATTCGTTTAGATACATAAAAAGATATGGGGCTTTCATTTTTGTGTTTGTTTGTCGATAGTTGATGGAGGTATTCTTTAGGTATAAAATCACAAACATTATTACAGCACTTGTTGTTTTCACCGATTTACATTTCGGCATTCCACTTTTTAAAGTAAACACGACGGATAGAATCCGCATCGGTGCCGGATAGAACCGGCAAATGAAAAATGTGGACGGAAAGGATCCGCTTTGCATCATCACCGTGATTTATTTAAACACATAAACTACTACAGTCGAACCCGGTTGGCACGAGCTCCAAGGGACAGGCGAAAATACCTCGAGTCTCGGAAAATTCGACCCAAGCGGGAATGCTTACATTCAGTTTATAGAAATCGTGCATTTACATCAAGTTCGAGCAACGGAGGAATTCGAGCTAAGAGAGTTCGAGCCAACGGGGTTCGAATGTATATCGCATTTTGTATTACCTGTTCCATCAGGATGTTTGTGTTTAGATGTATGGTTAAGAAGACGATATACCTTGTACAAGGTATAATAAACTATCCGATCTGTTCTGTTATCTTCTGTTCTCTTCAGTTCTGTTCTGTTGTGTTCAGTTCTGTTGTATTCAGTTCTGTTCTGTTCTGTTCTGTTCTGTTCTGTTTATCCTTATTAGCTGTGCTCACTTAGTTGTGAAACGAGTCTGACAGATTATGTCTTAACAAAACTAACTTTTATACAAATACAATGGTTTTACCCGCGCATACACCATTCATGTATGTGTCATAAATTTTATGTATAATCGCTTTAAGCCATGGAAACACACACTTCCTACCAAAAACAGAGTTTCAAGTTTATTTCTCATCATGTCATCAATACATGGACAGATATGTATGGAACACATACACACGTATAGTATGAGATATTGAGGCAGTGCAAACATTATATAGCGGATGAGTGTTTGTTTCAGTGAAAGATCGTTATATATTTCACCGAGTGAGCACTTTTGGTGTTGACGAAGTGAAATATATTGCTATCTTACACAGAAACAAACACTTTTTATGTTACCTTATATTCGTAAAATTTAAAGCCGTTAACTTAAACTTTTTAGAAGAACGCACCAACTGGTATGCGCACGTAACGTCATATCGGAAATCACGGACGTCGTTGAAATTGTACCCCAGCCCTGTGCGCGCTGCCGTTTGATTTGGAACTGAGAGTGAAAAATATCAAATCGTTTGAAACAGTGAAACATCAGTTTTATTTCACTGATAAATCTCTAAAAACTACCGGAAGCATATAATAAACAGGTACATACTAAAATGACAATATACAAGTACATATAGCAGATATTCAAATTTTCTTATGTGATGCATATACATAGTGGCTTACACTGATTTACTGAAAGGAGGTACATTATGTTACATTTCTCAAAGTATATAAATAATTTAATCGACATTCTGCAAAAATACAACATACATTACTTAGTGAAATACAATACAGTTTTAATCACAAAATTCCCATTTTCAATCATTCAACTATATATAATACCATATCATCATCATCATCATCATCATCATCATCATCATCATCATCATCATCACCACCACCACTTCCATCATCATCATCATCATCATCATCATCATCATCATCATCATCATCATCATCATCATCATCATCATCATCATCATCATCATCATCATCATCATCATCATCATCATCATCATCATCATCATCATCATCATCATCATCATCATCATCATCATCATCATCATCACCACTTCCATCATCATCATCATCATCATCATCATCATCATCATCATCATCATCATCATCATCATCATCATCATCATCATCATCATCATCATCATCATCATCTTCGTCTTCTTCATCATCAACATCATTATCATCAGCAGTAGCAGCAGAAGCAGATTTAACATCGCCATCATCAACGTCATCGTCGTCTTCATCATCATCATCATCATCATCATCATCATCATCATCATCATCATCATCATCATCACCACCACCACCACCACCACCACCACCACCACCACCACCATCACCACCACCACCATCACCTTTGGCTTATCATGGCGATAACATTATGGCCAGAGAGATTGACGTCCTTATTAACAACTAGGTAAAACCTAAATACGTTCTGCGAAGAAGTCCTGTTGTATAAACGCTATTACATGGAGTATACCACATGATCAATATCGTTGACAGGTATTAGAATGATCTATTTCCGTTTGTACTAAATTTAAATGCCTGATTCTTTCAGATGGTGAGTATGCTTTGTACAATCTGGTCCTAGCGCCATTGTAGAGAAACACCAATTTGTTTAATCTAGTAAGTGCAAATTGACATTAATCAAGAAGTCTTTTGTAAGCTTATTCACCAAATTAGTATGTTTGAGATACTTCCGTACTAATGCAAACAAGACCATGATGATCGGTTATACAATGTATATGGTTTAAAGGTTGTACTGATGTAACGTTCATTTTTGGAAGTGGGGTGCTCTTTGGTTCAAGAATAAAGAACACACTTTATATGATGAGAATAATCCTCGGGGTCAAATGTGTGTTGTTGTTTGTTTGTGTGTTGTTGTTGTTGTTGTTGTTGTTTTGTTTTTTTTCATAATTATCATACTTAAAAATATTAGCTTAATCATAATGTCTAATGTATTTTTCAAAACTTATAGCTTTTCTCAATTGCCCTATTAACACGTTCAAAACATATAACAAGGGCGTATAAACGAAACATACATTAGTAAGCTCGCATGACTACGGCTAAGGCTCGCGAACTAACAAGTTTTCTGAACAAAATTTCAACCCTGTATTATATGAAGACTCGTAATGTTATACCAAAAATGTAAACGGTTTGAAGAAAATTTCTTTACAACAAAGTGTTTTGGCATTGTGAAAAAATAGGCAAAGTGCCGATGGTTATATTCAGTTGAAGTTTAGGAACTTACTTTTGTTTTGTCAGCATTTGACTTTCATATTGTCAGCGAAGAAACATGGATAGTCATGGCTTCCCTGACACTGTAAAATGCTAAACATGCTCAGATGTTTGACAGGGACTAAACAATGCCAAGGGTTACTCTTCGTTAAAATGTATGCAAACAAAGGGGATGAACTCTAAAATGTTCGCTATAACAATAGCCATCCCTGCAACAATCACAAACGGCGAAACAGTTAGACGACGTACCTTCATTTAGTTTTGGGGTAAAACTCTCCGGACATGAGCCAGTACGGTAACAATGTTACCCCCTCGGTGCATACATTTGTCCCAATTTCAGGACGGCTGTGCTTATAACTGCACATTTAAACACCGAGAGTGTATTATGCTGCCAAACAGTGATGCCACAATCTCACGTTGGGCAACGTTTGCGTTTGACGAAATCACGTCTCTGGAAGTTCTTACCGCTTGGCGTCTCAGTACTTCAAAGTGACTCAAGAAAGAGCTTGATGCAGACCACATGGTTGACACGGACACACCTGGCAAGTCAACTAATTGGAACTCTTATTCCAGATAACAGGTTCATAACTAAAAACTGTAATATAATACGTGCGTCAGAACAAACATATACAGAAAATATCCAATATAATTGAGGCAACAACAAGAAAACCGGAATATATATACTCTGCGCATGATGACCCATCGAGTTAACAACCACTCATTCAAATAAGCAAGAGAGCAAGGTTCGCTACAAGGTACTGAGCTGGTTAATAAAATGAATGATAGGGGTAAAATGAATTATTTGAGAAAAGAACTATATGTATGAGTTTGTATGTAAACAGTAAATACAATTATTTGTACATTATTTGACTGTATTAACTGTTATTTTAAATCCAGAACATTATTGGCAACTTAACATGATCGTAATTAAACAAATTCAATCGCATCATACTTACTTACCTTTTTGAAATACTAATGTACATGCACTTACCTTGTTAAAGTTAACAACGTTGTTAACGGTCATTGTTGTTAACTCTCAAATTGTTACTGCTCTGGAAGTTAAATTGATACATTTGTGATCTGCTCTACTTCTAACAAGATTTGCGACCTCAGTTTTTAAATGTTATAACCTTACTAGCTCATATTTACATATGTTATACCTCACATAAATGTGTCCCTTCTTTGTATAATTATACAAAATCGATCGGTCCGTATATCACTGTATTTGGATGAAAACCCAGTTTAATGACGACATAAACACTTTCGGTGGCTGACTGGCCGGTCCTTATAATGTCATATGACCCTCAGTGGTGTGTTATATTTCTTAAATATAAGCACATCATAAAATACTTCACGTTTAAAAGTTATCAACGATGTCTTTAATCATGATTTTAACTTTAAAGATGCACTATTACTCCCAAATAAAATTTAACACATTTAATACAATTAATTTAATATACCAAAAAGGATCAACATATGTCGAAAACAATGGTTCTTATTAAGGATACCGAGTTTAATTTAAAGGATATGTGTAGAAAAACGGTAGTGGATTGCAGTAAATCTTTTAGCATTCACCAATCATTTAATATTTTTGCGTTTTCATCTATTAAATACACGGTTATAATATCGTTAATAGTAATTAATAGTTTCCATGTTTTACATGTGTATGTATTGCTTTTGAATAAGAGTGTCAATTTAAGTTCTGATATTAAAAAATCATTTGGAAAACGTTGTAGCCTAAATTCAGGACGCATTTCATAAACTTCCTTGTGGCGACATTTTTTTAGTATAATATTACAGGGACATATTATGTAAGATTTGATGAACCGAATCACTGAAGTTGTCGATCAATGGGTGTAAAGGGTATACAATTCGTACTCGTAAAATATTGTGTAACGTGAAAAGGTCCATTGACAACGATCTAGAGGCCAATACAACGAAGAAAACGAAAAAAAAAAACAGGAAAAGAAATGTAAAATATAGAATCAATTTGAGAGCGTGTAAATGTATATAATCCAAATATCTACTTACTATAATAAGGCATTTCAATTGTTTGTATAGCTTTGATAACAGTGATCTCGTTTATTTTAGTATTCCAAAAAAAGACAGTCAGCGAGTATGACTTAGTAAACCAATGCTGTTTGTGACAGTCATAAAAGACAATATTCATAGTGGTGCAAAAAATAGCGTAAACCGCCAGTGGACACTAGTTTCAGTTTTACTGACCGTTCCAAGGTGGTAATCCCAGCGTTTATTGAATACTAGCCGCCAGAGAGTGTAGGATTATAATTTTCTCCTACCTCAGATAATTAGATCCAATTATTTAACCATGCTAGAAATTATTATATTGCCCACGGGCAATGATAAAACAAGTACCCGTATGGAGCTCCTTTTTAATGGTCATTACATTGTAATTACCTCCCTTGTTGAAGACTGTCGTCTGTAGCATCATAGAAACCTTGTATTGTGGCAATATTTATAATGCTAAATAATTATTTCTCCAAATGTCACCAAAAAAATTTTTTCACGCACCTTTCAAGAAATAATGATTCACTCTCCTCAGAACCATTTAAAGACCGAATTGACTATTAACATAATCTGAATCACTGCGCGCATATTCATGACAATCATAAATGATCGCATATCCATACGTTTTTATTTTCACTACGCACAAAAGAGTTCAAGCAAAAAAATACATTTTTACTTAATTTTGTTTAACTGAGGTGGGAGAAAAAGAATCTGCCGTAGCCGCTCGTATGATATAGGTTCATCCAAACTCTCGCACAGGGTGTTTTGTGGAACACTGCAAACCTCGTTTCCGCAAAACAACCTCCGCTCGGGTCTGGTTGAACCTATCTTACACTCTTGAGATGAACTTTTCTTTCACGAGCGGCCATGGAAGATTATGGGTATCTTCCATGGCCGCTCGTGAAAGAAAAGTTCATCTCAATCCGAGCGTAGAGTGTTTTGCGGAGCGAGTTTACCGAGAATTTCCGCAAAAAAACTGCGCGAGGCTTTGGATGCGCCTATCTTATACGAGCGTCCATGGTAGATGTATTTTCTCCCACATCAATTCGAAAAAATAAAGTTCAAATGCATTTTTTTATAATTCGCGTATAGATATGTGATAATTTGTGGTTGTCATATAAATATGCGCGCAGTGATTCAAAGTGTGTAAATAGTAAAATCGTGTTTTAAATGATTCTGAGGAGAGTGCAGCATTATTTCTTTACGGCAGCATGAACACATTTTTGGTGCCTTTTGCGAAAAAAAATTATTTGGATTTTAGATATTGTCACTAGACAAGGTTTTAATGGTGCTTCAGACGACGGTTCTCAACAAGGAAGGTAATATGCGTGATGACGATAAAAAGTAGTTCCAAACGGGTACTTTTTTATCTTTGCCTTTTGGCAAACTAAGGATTTCCACCAAAATTTGGATCTACTTATCTGGGGTTGGAGAAAGGCTCACCCCAACCCGAGCGTAAGTTTGTTGCGGAAATCGACCTATGCGAGGGTTGGGATCAACACGAGCGGTCATGGTTTCCCCACCTCAGTTTAACCAAAAAATAGTAATAAATGTATTTTTCAACTCTTTTGTGATGAGTGCATCTTGGCAAGACAAGGATTTCAAGCACGGCCAAATTTTTGGATCTACCAATCTGGGGTGGGAGAAGTAGCTATTCTAATGTTTATTTGCTTTGTGCGTGGCGTCTATACGCTTTGTGTCTATCGTGTCCTTTTGTCACAGCATTGTGCCCTTTAAACGAGGTATATGTTTAAATCTTTAACTTCCTTTGTCATTGTATTATAACTAGTATCTCTATACATAAATATATATATGACTTAAAAGAATGTAGATTCAACTGAAGAATGGATCACTGAACGTCAGGAAAAGTGGTATAAGTTTGTCTGTTGTGTGTACCGATGTAAAACGTACATTGGCATGTTTTTGCTCCCTTCTCACAGACTGAAATATATGTTTTTATAAATTATTACACACCACTGATATGAGGGTCATATGGCATTATAAGGACCCGCCAGTCAGTTCCGGAAGCTGTATATAGACCGATGCGTAAGTCGAGGTACACTTTCGGTGGCCGATCTTTATAATGCCATTTGACCCGAAGTGGTGAGTTATATTTCTTTTACGACACCAAATATTTTATATTACCATTCGAAACATTTTACAGCGCTTTTGGTGTATCTTAAGGAAAAAAAGCAAATAATGTATATACATTTCAATCTTTTAATCTTTGTTTAATTGCGACAATTTTTCGCCGTTTGTGAAAATCGCAGTTTTATGACGTCAGCGTACCCATAAAGTATTTTTGGACAGATACGGGCCATCCAAAATTATTGAATTGACATCTGACGTCATAACACTGGATTTTTATTAGCATCATGTTATAAAACGGACCGATCGATTTATATAACAAGGAATTGACACATTTAAGAAAGGCATTGTTCTGTATTAGCCAATTTTTTTGGTTGCTTAATGTCGGCTTGAGATCGATAAAGAAAATTAACGATCGTATAAAGGCATTTTATATTTCCTTTTGAACATAAATTTATTAGACGTGTACCATCAAAGTACATAGTCAAATAATATCAAACACATTTACAAATATGAATTTAACAGGTCACATTATACAGAATATATGCGCCGCATCGCCCCATTTTGGGCCTTCGGGCATTTACTTTTTATTATTTACTATTTTATTGGATATTTGAATTAAATGACATTATAGAAAGGTATACATGAGGTCATTACGAAAGTACATTATTGAAATGACAGTCTACATTATTGTATCAATGCTACAACTAACTGATTTTTCCTAACACGGACTCTTTATAGAACATAAACAAAGAGACATTTGATGAATCAGTTTTGTATTTTAATCCAATGCGCCGTGGTATACAACGACAATAAATGCAGTCAAACTAAGTCGGAACAAATACCCTGGTTACTATGGAAACATGAGTAAATTAATAGTCATAAATCGTCGAGAAAAATGATTCGCCAATGAATATCCTTTAAAAAAAAAATGGAAGAAATTAATATACTAAACAAAATTCATTATTTTTTTCATTTTTTATTAATGTTTTTTTTTCATTTGTAATATAATGTCCGAAGGTCCAAACTCGCGTGGTGTGGCTCAAATAAATCGTTTAAGGAGTCATATTTCAGCTTATTTCGAATAGAAGTAAAGATTCGGTTATTTCATAGATATTACAAAAAAATGGAGAACGACAATTTTCAGAATATTACAAATCCACGAGATGGCTATGACCTTCCAGTGTATGGGATTTATAACAACACTTTTTATGGAATACACATTCCCGCCTTGATATGTATCGTCACGAGTTTCACGTGCGCTATTATCGCAATTGTGTTGTCGTTTATGAACAAGAGTCGCCGGACATTCTTTACGGCCTGGTCAAAAAGCGACCGGTTTATCGTATATCTAGCAGTGTGTGACGGACTCTTCAATACTGCCCACTTCACAGACCATATGCATGTTGTAATTGTGCGGAACCATGTTTATCCACGACAACTGTGCGAGTTTTATGGATTTACTTTGGCAGAATTCATCACGGCGCAAAATCTCATGGTGAACGTGATCGCGGTCAACGCGTTCATGTTAATGTATTTCGACAGGAACATTAACTTTGGAAAGTACGACTGGCGACTGCTAACGTGGACCTTCGGTGCACCATTTGTTGGAGCAAGTATTGCAGGAGCGCTTGGACAGCTTGGACCAAACGGGGCCTTTTGCCACTTCGACGCTGTTAAGGGAAAGATTGCAGGCTTGTTTTTTACAACCGTGACAATACTGATTATTCTATTGATGAATTCTATTCTTTTCGCTCTGATTTTGCGTAAGATACGAGCTTTGGCGCATGCAACACGACATTCCCACAGCAGCTTGAGCTCTTCAATGCGAACGTCCGTTCGTGCTGCACAGTCAATGTCACTCTTTGTTGCAGCGTTCTTCATTCAGTGGTGGGCCATGGCGCTGTATGGAACATGGAACATCTTCACTGACGATGTTCCTCAACCGCTTTTTCATCTAGTAACGATCTTTGTCAACTTGGGCGGGATCCTAAATTTGTGTGTGTACCTGATCATAAGGAGGCGATTGATCGGCCGGTGGTCAAGCAAAAGGTCGAACACCACCATCAAAAGCACAAATGCGGCAACGCCTAAATCAACTGAGAGCAAGCGAGAGTCACGCATATAATGTTTGGCTGTCTGCGCCCCAATTTTGAAGAAGACATCGCTGTTTAACTGATGAAACTAATACCGGAGTCGATCTCTTCAAAAGTTGAAACGAATTATGAATATTAGCTGTAGTATGCAAATAGTTACATAATCATATAGCTTGGACTATACTGAATTGTAGGAATTTCCTTAGTAAAAAGAATACAAAGTGCTTTTGTTATTGAACTTTCAAAGACATCTACGACCATTCTTCATTCGTATCGCATAGTCGCACACTGTTTGTTGCAGCGGGGGTCATTGTACTGTATGAAATTTGAATCTGTGCTCCAAAGACGAACCACAGTTGCTGTTTCATCTCAAGACGAACCACAACTGCTGTTTCATCTCAAGATGAACCACAACTGCTGTTTCATCTCAAGACAAACCACAACTCCTGTTTCATCTCAAGACGAACCACACTTGCCGTTTCATCTTAAGACGAACCACAACTGCTGTTTCATCTCAAGACGAACCACATTTGCTGTTTTATCTAACGAACCACTATTGCTGTTTTATCTCAAGACGAAACACTATTGCTGTTTTATCTCAAGACGAACCACTATTGCTGTTTCATCTCAATACGAACCACAACTGCTATTTCATCTCAAGACGAACCACATTTGCTGTCTCATCTCAAGAAGAACCACAACTGCTGTTTCATCACAAGACGAACAACAATTGATATTTTATCTCAAGACGAACCACAATTGCTGTCTCATCTCAAGAAGAACCACATTTGCTGTCTCATCTCAAGAAGAACCACAATTGCTGTTTCATCACAAGACGAACAACAATTGCTATTTTATCTCAAGACGAAACACAATTGCTGTCTCATCTCAAGAAGATCCACAACTGCTATTTCTTCTCAAGACGAAACACTTTTGCTGTCTCATCTCAAGACGAAACACATTTGCTGTTTTATCTCAATACGAACCACTATTGCTGTTTCATCTCATGACAACCACAATTGCTGTTTTATCTCAAAACAAACCACAATTACTGTTTCATCTCAAGACGAACCACTATTGCTGTTTCATCTCAATACGAACCACAATTGCTGTTTCATCTCAAGGCGAACCACAATTGCTATTTCATCTCAAGACGAACTACAACTGCTATTTCATCTCAAAACGAACCACATTTGCTGTCTCATCTTAAGACGAACCACAATTGCTATTTCATCTCAAGACGAACCACAATTGCTGTTTCATCTCAAAATGAACCACAATTGCTATTTCATCTCAAGACGAACCACAACTGCTATTTTATCTCAAGACGAACCACATTTGCTGTCTCATCTCAAGACGAACCACAACTGCTGTTTCATGTCAAGACTAACCTCAATTGCTGTTTCATCTTAAGACGAACCACAACTGCTGTTTCATCTCAAGACAAACCACAACTGCTGTTTCATCTCAAGACAAACCACATTTGCTGTTTTATCTCAAGACAAAACACTATCGCTGTTTTATCTCAAGACGAATCACTATTGCTGTTTCAACTTAATACGAACCACAAGTGCTGTTTCATTTCAAGACGAACCACTATTGTTGTTTCATCTCAATACGAACCACAACTGCTATTTCATCTCAAGACGAACCACATTTGCTGTCTCATCTCAAGAAGATCCACAACTGCTATCAATACGAACCACAACTACTGTTTCATCTCAAGACAAACCACATTTGCTGTTTTATCTCAAGACGAACCACACTATTGCTGTTTCATCTCAAGACGAACCACAATTGTTGTTTCATCTCAAGACAAACCACAATTGCTGTTTCATCTCAAGACGATCCACAACTGCTGTTTCATCTCAATACGAACCACAATTGCTGTTTCATCTCAAGACGAACCACTATTGCTGTTTCATCTCAAGACGAACCACAACTGTTGTTTCATCTCAAGACGAACCACAACTGCTATTTCATCTCAAGACGAACCACATTTGCTGTCTCATCTCAAGACAAACCACAACTGCTGTTTCATGTCAAGACGAACCACAACTGCTGTTTCATGTCAAGATGAATCACAATTGCTGTTTCATCTCAATACGAACCACAAATGCTATTTCATCTCAAGACGAACCACAATTGCTGTTTTATCTCAAGACGAACCACATTTGCTGTCTCATCTCAAGACAAACCATAACTGCTGTTTCATGTCAAGACGAACCACAACTGCTGTTTCATGTCAAGACGAACCACAACTGCTGTTTCATGTCAAGACGAACCACAACTGCTGTTTCATCTCAATACGAACCACAACTGCTATTTCATCTCAAGACGAACCACAATTGCTGTTTTATCTCAAGACGAACCACAACTGGACCAACACATATTTGAAAATGTCCAAGAAAACACACATTGAAAGATGAAATTCATTTGAGAGCTATCGTGATTCAAACATATAAAGCTTGATTTTCCTTAATTGCGACTACATGCACGAGTAGTATTTAACATAAACATTATGCAACTATTCGATCATATATTAGATGCAGCTTGTAAAATAATTATTACATAAACTAATGTGGCGCTGACGCTATCTTAAATAATGATATAATAATAATAAAAAGAATTACCCATCATTGGACTGTGAAACATTACATTAATTATATATCAATATAATAAATAAATATAATTATGTCTCGCTATTTATAGATTCAAACTGAGCGATAGGCTCGAGTGACCATGCAAATCAAATTACTACTATCAAGTCTTATCTTATAAATTTTACCTAGCATTCCACAAGTTCATTTAATTTTGTTCATGCATTTTGCGCAAAATAAGGTTTTACACGATAAAGTCTTATTATCGTTTTAACATGGACTTTTTCTAAAGGGACTACATGTATTACAAGAGGCAAAAGGATATATAATGAGACAGATTATATCACATTTTTTGTTACACTTGTCCTTTCAAGTTTAGATAATGTAATTGCAAATGTATTATTGCTGTATGTGTTTGGTTTAGTTAAAACTTACTATTTATTTTAGAACGCTTGTGAATAAAGATATTGCAACATTATAGTAATGACTTTCGGTGGCGCGATTTTACGCTAAAGGTGGTCTTGTGTTGTGGGGGAAACAGGAAAACCCATTTGTCAGGCCTGGTGTACGACAAACAAAACTCACATACCCCCAGACCGGGTATCGAGTCCGAGTCGCCTCGGTGAGAAGCGAGTGTATATAGTGTGTCACATTAAGAGATTTGTGCTGATAACCAATAAACTCAAACATAGGCCCATAAACACATGTATGATGATTATTACCTAGTTCATCTAAATAGTCACTTGTACATATTATTTGTTATAACACGGTGTATAATCATGTAATATGTCGTTTTATTTTCAATGATTCCCGCCCTTTCTTTGACAATTTGAGCAGAGCGTAATCTTATTTCACAATATAGATATTAAAGGGACTGTGTCACAGATTGGCACCAAAATTATTTTTTTCAGTAACGAATTTTAGGACAATTATCTAATAGAATGTGTTACGCTTTGATATCATAATTGTAAAAAAGACCGGGTTCGAACCCGCGTCGCCAAAATTGTAATTCAGCGTCTAACTCACTGCGCTACAAAGTCTTAATCTACTGGGATGACATAATTAAGCTATACAACTACCTCGGTAATATCACGTGATAACACCGACTAGCCAATCACGCATTAGGAATGAATTCTACATGGTAGACATACCCAGTAATCTTTGAAAAATTGAAAAATACGAAATAACTGCTTAACTTCAATAAATTGTAAACTATGTGGTACTTCAGTTAGTAAGTTTCAATGCATTGTACACATCGATGCCATGTTTATGTCAGTTTTCGACAATTGTCTTTTTCCCCCGCTATTTTATCATACGTGAGACAGCCCCTTTAACATAATCTTCCAACGTTTGCTCTTGTTTCAATCAGGAAGATGGAAGTTCGAATTTGTGATAGTTTTTGTATTGCTATCCAAATTTTTACGAAACATCAGCATAAGTCACTGCTATGGACAAAACGTCTGATTTTTAAGTGTATTTCGTGAGTGTCAACTTCTATAATTGATGTAAATTATTCAAAATTAGGTAAAGCAATACACGGCGATAAAATATTCAGCGATTATGTTTAAAAGTTGCAGCATCTGTTATTATTGTGAACCTGTAATATACGTACATCCACGTACAAATTACATACAGACTACGTATAATCATAGAATTCTCCTATGTCCCGAAATAGTATCGGAGACAGTTCTTATAACACGTACATATTCGATGGGTGATCAATTAAAAAATGAATTGCGTGCGTGATGTCATTATATGGGTACGAACGCAATTTAGCTGGTCAAAGTGTGAGGAGTCCGAAGGACTCCACGCGTACTTTGACCAGCCCTATTGCGTTCATATCCCCGACAGTGACATCAAGCCCGCAATTCATTACTTATATTTACACCAAAAGTTCATTATTTCAATTAAGAATTGTTAAAAATACATCATTTCATTTAAGAAAACCTTTCAGTTATCCTGTCTTACCCACTCTGTAAATAGGACGACCCGACTGTTACTGGATACATGTTATCAAATGACGTCACAATAACGCGGAAAAAGATCAACCACTTGAAATAACTTTTCAGCGTAAAATTGAAACACCTATGGCCACAATACATTTAACATATCATAAATTAACACTTTCTAAAATGTTGATTTACATTTTACGGGACCTGCTGACACGATACAAACAATAAGAAGATCAACAATTGTCATGTTTATTGTTATGCAATGAATTGCGATCCGAACATATCCGAAGATATTGTGTTCATCGGATGATAACCGCAATTGCCGAAAGGCAGTTCATTTAAGGGATGGAAGTTGAGGTGTAAATATATGACGATGAATGTCTTTATATAATGCGCCGACAATATGTTTTTGCGCCTGCGACAGATTAGGTATTCAGAAACTTTCGCTACCTTTAAGGGACTCGCTCATGGTTTGGCATCAACAATTTTTTTTTTCGGTTATGCATCTGAAAACACTTATATTTCAAATATTTTACTCTCCGAAATGCAATTAAAGGATAGAAACAACTCTGTTTGCGTGGGGAGCGAACCCACGCCGTAAAGAGAAGTAAGAAAAATCAATAGCTTATCCACCCACCCGTAAGGACTGACGGTAACCTGTTGTAATATTAAACCTTTATTGAATACATTGGTAGCATCACGTGATAATGTCAATCAAACAATCACGCTATAACCTTTTGTTGAATCCCGTTAGTAACGCATTCAAAATAGTTGACTTCAAAGAAAGTATTTGAGCATATATCAACATTTTTTTCCAGCCGTCAGTAACTTAGTTTTAACACTCCTTATGATTTGCCACACTTTATTTCGTAATAAATTTAAAAAAAATCGTAAGATGTGCATTTTACAAACCGTGAAAGAGTACCTTTAAGTTTTAAAAGCCGCTATTAGTATAATAAGGTTATTAGTACTGCGTTTTGATCCGGGAGGTTGTATTTGCCTCGAGTGGATTTTTACAGATTCGGATTTCACGAGGCGAAAGCCAAGTGAATTCAAAATGTGCAAAAATCCACGAGAGTCGAATACGACATCCCGGATCAAAACGCTGTACTAATAACCCTTTTATTATATACATTACTGGTTAGATCACTTAAAAGCCACATGTTTTCAAAATAAATGTCATTTTAACGACGCACTATTTTGTTTTATGACGTCATTTTTCCGTTGCGTAACGATACTTGTTATGACGTGACGTCACTAGAGTGGAATACGGAGTGAAATACGGCCGTATGTGGAATACGGACTACTGTATTTTGCGATATGTATTGCGTGTGGATTTATGATGGGCATATAATAACAGCAATATAGTAACAAATATGACAGTTATGCATTTCTTTATCAAACGTCAACGCGCACAGGGCTGGGACACGATTTCATCGACGTTATTTCCAAAATGATTTTACATGCGCATACAAATTTGGCGCGTTTTTCTTAAAAAAAATGCAATTAAATTACTGCGAGACAGTCAACAGCTTAAGCGTTTTTTTAGATAATCATATTTTAAATTGAATAAGCGGCACGTTGTGCACTAGACAGTATGAAACCCATTCAAGCCATACCGTCTATCGAGGGTTTTGTTTGCTATGCAACTTCGTCGGCCTTGAATCATTATTTATCAAATATTAACGAAACACCTGTTGCAATTGAAATGACAATGCTTGAAATATTTTGAAAAAGTTTACTGGTAATTATCGTTATAAAACACAAACATTTTATACTATCCTTTGTATTTAGGTTGTAAGTATGATCATTTTGTGAGATGTAAATAAATATAAATAGGTTAAATAAAATATGAGTAAACACAGCTATGTATCATTCCTAAATTCATGGACAACCGCTAGTCAGTAAAGGTGTAAGAACAATGCAAAATATTGATTCGCAAAAAACTATCGAACACTTTTTGTTATCAAACTTCATTGGTTTTAAATCATTATTTATCAAATATGAAAACGAAACTCAATTCGTGTCTATTACAAATGACAATTCTTGAAACATTCTGAAAAAAAAGATTACTGATAAATATACTTATAGAGCACAAACCTTTTTATACTGTCTTTTATATGTAAGTTTACTATGATCATTTTGTGAGATGTATACAAATAGGTTAAACAAGATGAGTAAACACAGCTATATATCATTCAAAACTTCAAGGACATCCGCAAGTCAGAGCAAAGGTGCAAGAACGATGCAAAATAATGATTTGCATAAAAACTATCGAACGCTTTTTGTTATTAAACTTCGTTGGTTTTTAATCATTATTTATCAAATATGAAAACGAGACTCAATTCGTGTCTTTTGCGAATGACAATTCTTGAAATATTCTGAAAAAAATATACTGGAAAATATCATCATAGAGCACAAATATTTATTATATTAATCCTGTGCATAGTTTTACGAAAAGCTAGCAATTAGTTATCCACATTTATAAACATTAATACTCGCAATCCAATCAAAAATATGCAGGAGACACGATTTTACATAATCTGCTATACGACTTAAGTTTTTTTCGTGACACCAGTCCCTGTTTGATTGTGTAATTTTGTAACATGTTCTGATTGTTTGTGATTTTTTTACCATGAAAATAGCGGGAAAAAAATAATGAAAAGGATGAAAAATCTGTTTTGTAAGCGCTGAACCGAAAAATTACATTAAATCTAGTGTCACAACCACGCATTCGTTGCTGCACGATGTTTGGCACCTGTTTTTGCACAGTACAGCCGTGCGTTGTAAAATGTGAAAATAACCCTAGGGCATTTTTCTCAGCAAGATTTTTAAGCTAATTATACCCTTAAGACTTTTTAACCACAGTAAACGGCCGAGTTTTTGCAAAACTGTAATTACATTTTTAAGGGATCTATAGTTTGCGAGTTGAATAACGAGGGCAATATCAATGCGATTTCGTTTCAAAAGTATGATATAAATTAAATTCGGCTACCGCAATACAGTTTGTGGACAAACAAGTTGATTAATTTATTATAATATTAATTAGATTATCTATATACATTTGTGTGTATAAAGCCTAAAAAATCTCTTAAAATGCATACTAGTATCTTCTGCAAATATAAGCGAGTTCAGCATGTAATCCTTTAAGTTAGTTAGATAGGCAACTAATATAATCGCCCAGTAAAAATTTCCAATTACCAAACAGAAGCGTACTTCCTATTGATATGTAAAGTATTGCATAACATACAGATTATAATTAAATACAGCGGTGATAGTTGGTATGTTTAAAAGAGATAGTTAAAACCCGGAAGGGTTTAAGAGTTATAAAGTTATCCGATGGTGATATCGTGTCCTTGTACAAATGCACCCAAATGCACATTCTGCACTCTGCCGTTCAATCGATAATCATTGCCGCTGATCAAAATGGCTGCTAAAAGTTTCAAAAGCGCGCGAAATATGAATGTTGTAGCCCTCCTCGATGGCTAAAAAGGCGACGAAACAAGACATATTGCGCTTTTAACATTATACAATCACTCTTGATTAACGCCAATGATTATACTAGGAACATAGTGCAGCTTTCCCGTGGATAAGTCATTGCCACAATGAAAGATGCATATCCGCAGAGAATGGCGGGTCTCTGATTGCTTGGTTTCCATGTCTGAAAGACTTCTTTGTAGGAACTGAAAAGCTAACCACCAATCCCCAATAACAAAGAACAATTAATAAGTTGTTTTTCTGCAGAATGGCAGATGGTTGAATTGTACAGCGGCGATTTTGCAGTTCATGGAATAAACGTAAAAGAAACTTTGTAATCACTCTGACGTGGTGTCAGGGCACAACTGAACTTTTCGAATGGTCTTTTAATCAACTTGCATCGTAAAATAATTACAAAAAATTGTGCACGGTTGTTGCAAAGCGGACATATGATAATTAGTGACGAGAAAATTGCATCAGAACAACGCATTCGCGGATTTAAGTGCATGTTGTGAAGTAACAGTCTTAATTTAGGCCACGTGGATATCAATGCAACTTCCAAGGAAAACCTTATGTCGGAGACAGGCAACAGAATGGTGTGAAAGCGTAGCTGACGTATGCAGTTATTACCTGCATTGTTAGGGATTTGATGACGAATTGCAGGCAATTTGACCATAAAGACTTGGCGGCTGCCGTTCATATCCAACTTGCATTACTTCAAGATGGAATCTTGGTGGGGGCCCTACGCCCTCAAACCGCACATACATCATCCACACTAATCGAAGCAACGAAGGCGATAAAAATGTTTATGTGCATGCGAACTGCACCTGCATGGCCATCAAGAGGCCCTTCAATGCAGATATTAAAAAGGTATATCAACGTCGTTGGCAGCGGCGCCGCAGTGCGCACACCAACGCCACCCTGTTGGCCGCTGAAAGGGAAGGCAATGCAAACAGTGAGTTTACACTTCACGAAATATGGTCCGCATTGATCGGAACATTTGATGGACAGATAATTTTGTCGAAACAACTCAATGATTAATAATCTAATTGATATCTTGGTAGCACAAGGCCAACATAGTATTGTTTTCTGACAAAATGAATAATTCATGGTCTTTTTAAATGTCTTAACCAATATGCAGCATTCTGTTTATTGCATGACTTGTTCGAGGGTTCTTCAAATGACGACGTCTTTATATGTTATTGCAGAGCAGTTGAAACGGGACTTAAAATTCATTTCGCGTGACAAACAGATGTAGACCCTTCTGAACTGTCATCATAGCCGTCAAATCTTAAGGACCATGTTGACAAGGGGTTGCAAGTGTTTCCCCGTTACTTCATTTATAGTTTTGAACGAACTTTATTCGGGAAATTACAACGATATGAACGCATACATTTTGATTAAATCAGTCCGTGCGCAGAAATACCCGTATTCAATGGTATATATGCTTTAAACATGTTCTTATAAGAGGAAACTAATGTTCTATATTGGCCGATAGCGGTATTATATGAATCTCAATACAGATAAACGCATACAGTCATAATTTGATTTAAGATCTTTTGTTTCAAAGTGTTTGTTTAGTACCTTGACCCTGTCAAAAGAAAAACAAATCTTAAAGGTCACATAATTCTCAAATATGGAAATTTGTCATCAAGATAGTACTCTTAAATCTTCATTTTCCCGCCATTAGGAACTTAAGGCTTGTTTACTTTAGCAACCAAATGCATGCACATGCGCACTGCACACACTAATCAATAGAAATTGCAATGTCTGCACCGAGCAGATTACATATTGGAAAGAGTTTTGAAGAATCCAAGGGAAATAGTTCGATTTCCTAATGATGATACAGAGTTACGTTATTGAATTGTGATAGAACTGCTGATGAAAGGAACATGCGCTTTAATAAGGAAATATCATCTCATAGTTATGTTTGTACAATTGAGCATTTCTTCGAACTATTTGTATCTTTGTATATTCAGTTTCATTGTACGTTTATTCACAAAACTGGCAATGTATATTCCCTGTGATGTAAACGCAAATAGGACTGGACTATGTGTTTAATTAAGGAATATATTGCGTGATTGATGTCATTATCGAGGTATGAACGCAGTAGGGCTGGTAATATTGTGTGGAGTTCGAATGACTCTACACGTACTTTAACCAGCCCAACTGCTTATATATCCCCCATAATGACACTATAATAGTTACACAAATAGTTCATTATTTCTTTACAGAATTGTCATTCAAATACTTTCATTTAAGAAAAACTTACAGTAACTCTTTATCACCCTTTCTGTAAAAAGAACGACCCAACCGAAACCAGCTTATCATATGTCGTCATAATAATGCTAAAAAATACGGCCTTCATAGTTGATGCGTTAAATCACTTTTTAACGTGAAGTTGAAACGCTATTGACAGTAATACAATAAATTATCTAAAATTAATACTTTTGAATAAAAAAAAATTATGTTGATTTAAATTGCTCGATGCCTGCTGACACATTTATCACAAGATAATCAATTTTCAGTTTATAATAACGCGATGATTTTTTTTGCGATCCGGACATATCGGAAGATGTTGCGTTCATCGGAAAGTATTCACAATTGCCGAAAGGCCGTTCATTTCAGGAATGGAAGGTCAGGTGTAAATATTTTCAAATTCATGTTGTTAATCTCAAACATTTTAAATGAAAGTTCAGCAACAAGCAGGGTAGCAAACAGAAGATCAGCTCTTGTTTACGGGATCATTCCCAGATATAAATAAGGATACAATGAAAACAACAAGGATAACCATGCAGCGATGTTTTCTTTATATGTAAGGCCCTTTGGGAGTATGAAATAGTGTTTAGTTCTTTCTTGAAACCATCCGACTTTACTTTGGGCAGCTGACAGTGTTATGTTATCATAACTAAATATTTTTGTACAATTGGTTTACTTTGTCTAACGCTCTTCTAAATATAAACTACTTCTAAAAGAAACTCCACGCAGTGTTAGTTCCCTTACAGAAGTTACAGTACAGAAATCATTGCCACCGTGCAAACCACGTGACCATAGATACTTAACATATATCGGTAAAGTTTGTTAATCATCATTTATTTTAAATAATTGGTTTGTATTTAACCACAATCCACCTTAAATAATTGAAATTTGATTAAAACTATCAAAAAAGATGGATAAAAAACGTTACTAGCTCATAGTGGCAGAGATCTATTCTTCTAGTCAGGGGAGATCGTTGCTACTTAAATCTAACTAAGACAGCAGAGACGCATTAAAGCTGCACTCTCACAGATTGAACGTTTTGAAAACTTTATTTTATTTTTTGTCTTGGAACGAACAATTTTTTGCGAAAATCCATGAAAACCAGTTAAACGACTGCTGACAAACAATCAGATCGCAGATATTTATATTTTAGCTCAAAAATTGATATTTAAGCATTTTTCTTAAACAGTTAGTAACGGTTTAAGACATAAATCATTAATTTTCGAACGGAAATATGAAAATCTACGATCTGATTTTTTGTCAGCAATCTTATATCATTGGTGGGCAGATATTTACGCAAATATTTGCTCTTTCCAAGAAAAAAAAAGATGTTAAAATGGTAAATCTGTGAGAGTGCAGCTTTAAATACATTTAAATAGCGTATCTTAATATTCTAAGAAAAATAAACATCAATTATGTTTAAAGAAATTGAGCCTTAGATGAAAACTCAGCTTAATTTGATATCATAACTAATTTCGTATCAAAACTTTATTGGCTTTCAGTAGTTAAAATATTTTGTAAAAACTTTATTGGCTTTCAGTAGTTAAAATATTTTGTAAAATAGCGCAATAAATTTTAAAAAAAATACCCCATGACATCTGTTCAAATAATATCAGCGTATCAATTCGACGGGAGCAGCGATAAAACCTTCAACATTCTTTTAAACCAAAAACGATGAAACCTTCTCTGAAATGGTTTCTATGAAATTTATTTCCTCAATGCAGAAAACTAAGATAACGATATTTTCAGATAATTACAAGGCGCGTTTTTTTATGAAAATATCATTTAATCGAATTTAAAAATCATCAATTGAATTGTTCAAAAGCTTCTTCATTTTGTGTAATTACTCTAAAAGTTTGAAATTATTTGATGACAATGTTCTAATGATAGAGTGACATACGGTTAACCATATTGTGGTGAAAACAAAAATGGCGGCACATTAAGGCAATGAATATCGCGTTTCCTCTTGAGCGCAATCTCTTAAATTAAAATACGGCAGGCACTGCGGAGACATATAGTTTTTAAGTTTCTGCAAACACTAAAAAATAGTTCAAATGCGTTTATTTTCAACTCGCAATATTATTTTAATCATGATTACCCGGTAGCCCGACTTTCAGTCAAGAAATATTGTTCATATCTGCACCATAATAACAATTCTGAAAATGATCAAAATGGATGTTTTAAACAATTACTAAGAATATTTAATCATAAATTAAATGTTAAGGCGGACAATTTTTTTCACAATATGACCCTTAATGAATCATCATAGAGCACATGTACCTTCGTTACCAATATTTGTATATCATTATCATTTTGGAAACGAGCCGGAAACCCCAACTGTCTTATTTGACAAGTATTAACTCACAGGACACTATATATAAAGTCAAACTCTGTTGCCTCGAAGTCGCTTCGCTCTATTTCTTCGTTGGCTAGATGTAAAGGACCGATTTTTTTCAACTATATGTAATCATTATCGCTTGGCTCGAAATTCCCAAGGATCGGTGTATTTTCGCCGGTTCCTGGGAGTTCGAGCCAATGGGGTTCGACTATACGCCAAAACTGCTTACGTGTCTTACATGCATGACTATCATTTTAGCGCATGCGACGTCGCTGTACTATGCACTGTTTGAAAACGAAACTGAAAAACTGTACAGAAATAAATATATTTTATATTAAGAAGTAGACTGTACCCTGGAAGGTTTTCTACAAATCGTCGTAAACAAAGCGAAGATTGACAAGAAAAAAGACATCATTTTGTTTCGTTGATAACGATTATGTCAAAGCTCATGACTTATATTAAAGTAGACTCAGCACGTGGACCATACTATGGTCACCAACAGCCAACTGTCTGGGGCATATTTTGGCCACTGTGCACGTTAAATTGATTTGAATGGTTAGTAGTAATCGATTAATAAATACCAAACAATCATTAAACACTTTGGCTTACTTTGAAAACAAACCTGTGTTATTAGGCTTTTTTAGTGATTGGTTTATGAGATCGTACTGGAGACGGAAATGATTGATTTTAGCCTTTCGATTGTAAGTGTATGCACAGAAAAGTGTTGGTGAAAATTTAAAATTAGAGAATACTACTATTTTGACTACTGTTAGAGTGATTTGGATTTATATTTTGAAAAAAATGTTTTTCTTTTATATAATTAGCTGCCGTTTTATATATATCTTAGCTATAAGGAAGTGACTTGAATACAAGATGTGAAAAACAGCTTTTGCTTAAGTCGTAAAATATTTTGCAAAGAGAAAATTACAGATTGATTTACCATCATGTTGACGTCTAGAGCGACACAGGCAACGCCTGTTCCGTTAGCTGCGACAGTTGAACAGATGCAAAGACTTGATTTCAATTAAGTTCAGAGAAACCTTAACCACATTGACATGTTTACAACTTTTATAATTTTAGGTCATATGGCCGTTTTTCTTGCCGAAATTTGATGTTTAAAACTGAGCAAGGCTCTGAGCATAATTAGTCTTTTCTTTCGCTGATTTATGAAATGAAGTTACTTAAAGTGGGCCTTCTAGTCACATAATTGATTGCTTGAATATTAAATTATGTTAGTCTTTGGGGAAATGATATACGACTAATACCATGGCCTTAAGATTTAGAATTCAATTTCTATGAACATAACATTCAGTTGACATACAATCACACAACGTAGACAAGACAAGTAGAAACAAGATCATGAGATCTCAAGGATCTAGAAAATAGAATAAAATCACATAATAGTAATTACTTCACATGGCCACATACAAGCATTAAATATCAAAACAATCAGTATACATCATGGCTATTTAGTGTTTGGTGTTCAAAACAAGAACACTACGTCCAAAAAATGATAAATCGAACATAGTCCTGCAAAAAAAGTTTTATTGAAAGAAAAACTTTAAAGTAGTCATTTACATTTGTAATATAACAATACCAGGAGGTACAGAGTCGAAATATGTTGCAATCGAACTATTAAACAATGCTTGTTTTTATTTTTATTTGATGCTTATGATAATCACTTATAATTTATATTTAATTTGAATTTAGTGGTTAATAAAAGATAATGCATTATACGTTTTGTACGATTCCTTTAGTTTATTTTAACACTGAAACGGGCTTATCTTCGATATTTGTTATGGTATGTTTTTCAGGAAGGAACTAAATTTTGTCAATAAGTTATTTGAAGCATGAATAAATGCAGTCATATTGAAATTTATAGATTTACAGTTGACTGCAACTGTTGAGGTTTTTGTAGAAATGACACATCATTATGAGCTATGAAAAAATCCAGGTAAGTATGAAAGCCTTTTGATCCTCTATGTGTATAATTAAATAATACATCAGCTAAAACCTATATGTTAACATAGTCAATCAGGAAGGGATAAAGCCTCTTGTTCCTCTATCTTTTTATAGAACAACATGTAGGGATGAAACCCTCTTGTTCCTCTATCGCGTTGCATAGTCAACCTGGCCGGAACAAAAGCCTCTTGTTCCTATATCTGTATTACATATATATAATAAACCGGGATGTAATGAACGCCTCTTCTTCAATCGGTTTGTATACCGCAACAGGTAGGGATAAACGAATCATGTTCCTGCATCTGTAAAAAAGTACATCAGGTAGGGATGAACGCCTCTTGTACATTTATCTGTATATATAGGACACCAGGAGAGGTTGGACGCCTCTTGTTCCTCTATCTGTGTATATAGTACACCGGGATGTAATGAACGCCTCTTCTTCCACAATCGGTTTGTATACAACGACAGGTAGGGATGAACGCTTCTTGTTCCTCAATAAATGTGTATAGTTCACCATATACGGACGAACGTCTTTTGATCTTGTTTATGTTAATATAGTAAGAAAATGGATGAAAGCCTCTTGTTCCGGTGTCTGTATGCATTGCATTGATTGAAATAGTACATGATGTAGGAATGAACGCCTTTTGTTCCTGTTTATGTATGTATAGTAAAGCAGGTAGAGATTATAAGTATCTTCCATGGCCAAGCGTAAACCTCGTTTCCGCAAAACACCATACGCTCGGGTCGGAATGAACCTATCTTACACGAGCGGCTATGGTAGATGCTTTTTCTCCCACCTCAGTCAAACAAAATTAAGTAAAAATGTATTTTTTTGCTGGAACTCTTTTGTGCTTAGTGAAAATAATTGCGTATGGATATGCAATTATTCGTAGTTGTCATGGATAGGCGCACAGTGATACATGTTAATAGCCAAATAGTTCTAAGGAGAGTGAAGCATTATTTCTTGAAAGGTGCGTGAAAACTGTTTTATGGTAACATTTGAAGCGAGAAATAATTAATAAGCGTTCTAAATATTGCCATAAGACAAGGTTTCCATGATGCTACAGAGGACAGTTTTCAACAAGGAAGGTAATTACTATGCGGCGACCATACAAAAGGAGTTCCATACGGGCATTTTATCTTCGCCCGTGGGCAAGATAAGAATTTCTAGCATTGTTAAATTATGGGATCTACTTATCTGAGGTGGGAGAAAAACGCCTCTTGTTCCTCAATATGCTTGTATAGTACAAAAGATAGACATGAACGCCTCTTGTTCCTCAATTTATAGATAGTTCAGCAGGTACAGATAAACGCCTCAAGGTTCTTTATCGGTTTGTATCGTACACAAGGTAGGGAGGAACGCCTCTTGTTCCTCTTTCTGTTTGTTCCTCTATCTGTACATATAGTACACCAGGTAGGGATGAACGCATCTTGTTCCTCTATCTGTGTATATAGTACACCAGGTAGGGATGAACGCATCTTGTTCCTCTATCTGTGTATATAGTACACAAGATAGGGATGAACGCATCTTGTTCCTCTATCTGTACATATAGTACAACATGTAGGGTTGAACGCCTCTTGTTCCTCTATCTGTGTATATAGTACACCAGGTAGGGATGAACGCCTCTTTTTCCTCTTTCTGTGTATATAGTACACCAGGTAGGGATGAACGCATCTTGTTCCTCTATATGTGTATATAGTACACCAGGTAGGGATGAACGCATCTTGTTCCTCTATCTGTACATATAGTACAACAGGTAGGGATGAACGCATCTTGTTCCTCTATCTGTGTGTATATAGTACACCAGGTAGGGATGAACGCATCTTGTTCCTCTATCTGTGTATATAGTACCAGGTAGGGATGAACGCATCTTGTTCCTCTATCTGTACATATAGTACACCAGGTAGGGATGAACGCATCTTGTTCCTTTATCTGTACATATAGTACACCAGGTAGGGATGAACGCATCTTGTTCCTCTATCTGTGTGTATAAAGAACACCAGGTAGGGATGAACGCCTCTTGTTCCTCTATCTGTGTGTATATAGTACACCAGGTAGGGATGAACGCATCGTGTTCCTCTATCTGTACATATAGTACACAAGGTAGGGATGAACGCCTCTTGTTACTCTATCTGAGTGTATATAGTACACCCTGTAGGGATGAACGCATCGTGTTCCTCTATCTGTACATATAGTACACAAGGTAGGGATGAACGCATCTTGTTCCTCTATCTGTACATATAGTACACAAGGTAGGGATGAACGCATCTTGTTCCTCTATCTGTACATATAGTACACAAGGTAGGGATGAACGCATCTTGTTCCTCTATCTGTGTGTATATAGTACACCAGGTAGGGATGAACGCATCTTGTTCCTCTATCTGTGTGTATATAGTACACCAGGTAGGGATGAACGCATCTTGTTCCTCTATCTGTACATATAGTACAACAGGTAGGGATGAACGCCTCTTGTTCCTCTATCTGTGTATATAGTACACCAGGTAGGGATGAACGCCTCTTGTTCCTCTATCTGTACATATAGTACACCAGGTAGGGATGAACGCATCTTGTTCCTCTATCTGTACATATAGTACACCAGGTAGGGATGAACGCATCTTGTTCCTCTATCTGTACATATAGTACAACAGGTAGGGATGAACGCCCCTTGTTCCTCTATCTGTACATATAGTACACCAGGTAGGGATGAACGCCTCTTGTTCCTCTATCTGTACATATAGTACACCAGGTAGGGATGAACGCCTCTTGTTCCTCTATCTGTACATATAGTACACAAGGTAGGGATGAACGCCTCTTGTTCCTCTATCTGTAAATATAGTACACCAAGTAGGGATGAACGCATCTTGTTCCTCTATCTGTACATATAGTACACCAGGTAGGGATGAACGCATCGTGTTCCTCTATCTGTACATATAGTACACCAGGTAGGGATGAACGCCTCTTGTTCCTCTATCTGTACATATAGTACAACAGGTAGGGATGAACGCCTCTTGTTCCTCTATCTGTGTATATAGTACACCCTGTAGGGATGAACGCATCTTGTTCCTCTATCTGTGTATATATAGTACACCAGGTAGGGATGAACGCATCTTGTTCCTCTATCTGTACATATAGTACACCAGGTAGGGATGAACGCCTCTTGTTCCTCTATCTGTACATATAGTACACCAGGTAGGGATGAACGCCTCTTGTTCCTCTATCTGTACATATAGTACAACAGGTAGGGATGAACGCCTCTTGTTCCTCTATCTGTGTATATAGTACACCCTGTAGGGATGAACGCATCTTGTTCCTCTATCTGTGTATATATAGTACACCAGGTAGGGATGAACGCATCTTGTTCCTCTATCTGTACATATAGTACACCAGGTAGGGATGAACGCCTCTTGTTCCTCTATCTGTACATATAGTACACCAGGTAGGGATGAACGCCTCTTGTTCCTCTATCTGTACATTTAGTACACCAGGTAGGGATGAACGCCTCTTGTTCCTCTATCTGTACATATAGTACACCAGGTAGGGATGAACGCCTCTTGTTCCTCTATCTGTACATATAGTACACCAGGTAGGGATGAACGCCTCTTGTTCCTCTATCTGTACATATAGTACACCAGGTAGGGATGAACGCATCTTGTTCCTCTATCTGTACATATAGTACACCAGGTAGGGATGAACGCATCGTGTTCCTCTATCTGTACATATAGTACACCAGGTAGGGATGAACGCCTCTTGTTCCTCTATCTGTACATATAGTACAACAGGTAGGGATGAACGCCTCTTGTTCCTCTATCTGTGTATATAGTACACCAGGTAGGGATGAACGCATCTTGTTCCTCTATCTGTGTATATATAGTACACCAGGTAGGGATGAACGCATCTTGTTCCTCTATCTGTACATATAGTACACCAGGTAGGGATTAACGCATCTTGTTCCTCTATCTGTGTATATATAGTACACCAGGTAGGGATGAACGCATCGTGTTCCTCTATCTGTACATATAGTACACCAGGTAGGGATGAACGCATCTTGTTCCTCTATCTGTGTATATATAGTACACCAGGTAGGGATGAACGCATCTTGTTCCTCTATCTGTGTATATATAGTACACCAGGTAGGGATGAACGCATCTTGTTCCTCTATCTGTGTATATATAGTACACCAGGTAGGGATGAACGCATCTTGTTCCTCTATCTGTACATATAGTACACCAGGTAGGGATGAACGCATCTTGTTCCTCTATCTGTGTATATATAGTACACCAGGTAGGGATGAACGCATCTTGTTCCTCTATCTGTACATATAGTACAACAGGTAGGGATGAACGCATCTTGTTCCTCTATCTGTACATATAGTACACCAGGTAGGGATGAACGCATCTTGTTCCTCTACCTTGTATATAGTACACAAGGTAGGGATGAACGCATCTTGTTCCTCTATCTGTGTATATATAGTACACCAGGTAGGGATGAACGCATCTTGTTCCTCTATCTGTACATATAGTACACCAGGTAGGGATGAACGCATCTTGTTCCTCTATCTGTGTATATAGTACACCAGGTAGGGATGAACGCATCTTGTTCCTCTATCTGTACATATAGTACAACAGGTAGGGATGAACGCATCTTGTTCCTCTATCTGTGTGTATATAGTACTCCAGGTAGGGATGAACGCATCTTGTTCCACTATCTGTACATATAGTACACCAGGTAGGGATGAACGCATCTTGTTCCACTATCTGTACATATAGTACAACTGGTAGGGATGAACGCATCTTGTTCCTCTATCTGTACATATAGTACACCAGGTAGGGATGAACACCCCTTGTTCCTCTATCTGTGTATATAGTACACCAGGTAGGGATGAACGCATCTTGTTCCTCTATCTGTTTATATGGTACACAAGGTAGGAATGAACGCCTCTTGTTCCTCTATCTGTGTATATAGTACACCAGGTAGGGATGAACACCCCTTGTTCCTCTATCTGTGTATATAGTTCACCAGGTAGGGATGAACGCATCTTGTTCCACTATCTGTTTATATGGTACACAAGGTAGGAATGAACGCCTCTTGTTCCTATATCTGTGTGTATATTGTACATCAGGTTGGGATGAACGCATCTTGTTCCACTATCTGTGTGAATAGTACACCAGGTATGTTTGAACGCATCTTCTTCCTCTATCTGTATATATAGTACACACGTTAGGTAGGGATGGACGCCTCTTGTTCCTCAATCTGTGTTTATAGTACACAAGGTAGGAATGAACGCATCTTGTTTCTCTATCTGTATATACAGTACACAAGATAGGGATGGACGCATCTTGTTCCTCTATCTGTACATATAGTACAACATGTAGGGATGAACGATTCTTTTTCCTCTATCTGTGTGTATAGTACACCAGGTAGGAATGGACGCATCTTGTTCCTCTATCTGTGTGTATAGTACACCAGGTAGGTATGAACGCATCTTCTTCCTCTATCAGTATATATAGTACACACGTTAGGTAGGGATGGACGCCTCTTGTTCCTCAATCTGTGTGTATAGTACACAAGGTAGGAATGAACGCATCTTGTTTTTCTATCTGTATATACAGTACACAAGATAGGAATGAACGCATCTTGTTCCTCTGTCTGTATAAATAGTTCACCAGGTAGGGATGAACGATTCTTTTTCCTCTATCTGTGTGTATAGTACGCCAGGTAGGAATGAACGCATCTTGTTCCTCTATCTGTATGTATGGTACACCAGGTAGGGATGAACGCCTCTTGTTCCCCTGTCTGTGTGTATAGTACACAAGGTAGGAATGAACGCATCTTGTTTCTCTATCTGTATATACAGTACATCAGGTAGGGATGAACGCCTCTTGTTCCTCTATCTGTGTGTATAGTACACCAGGTAAGAATGAACGCATCTTGTTCCTCTATCTGTGTGTATAGTACACCAGGTAGGGATGAACGCATCTTGTTCCACTATCTGTACATATAGTACACAAGGTAGGGATGAACGCATCTTGTTCCTCTATCTGTGTGTATATAGTACACCAGGTAGGGATGAACGCATCTTGTTCCACTATCTGTACATATAGTACACCAGGTAGGGATGAACGCATCTTGTTCCTCTATCTGTGTGTATATAGTACACCAGGTAGGGATGAACGCATCTTGTTCCACTATCTGTACATATAGTACAACAGGTAGGGATGAACGCATCTTGTTCCTCTATCTGTGTGTATATAGAACACCAGGTAGGGATGAACGCATCTTGTTCCTCTATCTGTGTGTATATAGAACACCAGGTAGGGATGAACGCATCTTGTTCCTCTATCTGTGTGTATATAGTACACCAGGTAGGGATGAACGCATCTTGTTCCACTATCTGTACATATAGTACACCAGGTAGGGATGTACGCATCTTGTTCCTCTATCTGTGTATATAGTACACCAGGTAGGGATGAACGCATCTTGTTCCTCTATCTGTACATATAGTACACCAGGTAGGGATGAACGCCTCTTGTTCCTCTATCTGTACATATAGTACACCAGGTAGGGATGAACGCATCTTGTTCCTCTATCTGTACATATAGTACACCAGGTAGGGATGAACGCATCTTGTTCCTCTACCTTGTATATAGTGAACCAGGTAGGGATGAACGCATCTTGTTCCTCTATCTGTGTATATATAGTACACCAGGTAGGGATGAACGCATCTTGTTCCTTTATCTGTACATATAGTACACCAGGTAGGGATGAACGCATCTTGTTCCTCTATCTGTGTATATAGTACACCAGGTAGGGATGAACGCATCTTGTTCCTCTATCTGTACATATAGTACAACAGGTAGGGATGAACGCATCTTGTTCCTCTATCTGTGTGTATATAGTACTCCAGGTAGGGATGAACGCATCTTGTTCCACTATCTGTACATATAGTACACCAGGTAGGGATGAACGCATCTTGTTCCACTATCTGTACATATAGTACAACTGGTAGGGATGAACGCATCTTGTTCCTCTATCTGTACATATAGTACACCAGGTAGGGATGAACACCCCTTGTTCCTCTATCTGTGTATATAGTACACCAGGTAGGGATGAACGCATCTTGTTCCTCTATCTGTTTATATGGTACACAAGGTAGGAATGAACGCCTCTTGTTCCTCTATCTGTGTATATAGTACACCAGGTAGGGATGAACACCCCTTGTTCCTCTATCTGTGTATATAGTTCACCAGGTAGGGATGAACGCATCTTGTTCCACTATCTGTTTATATGGTACACAAGGTAGGAATGAACGCCTCTTGTTCCTATATCTGTGTGTATATTGTACATCAGGTTGGGATGAACGCATCTTGTTCCACTATCTGTGTGAATAGTACACCAGGTATGTTTGAACGCATCTTCTTCCTCTATCTGTATATATAGTACACACGTTAGGTAGGGATGGACGCCTCTTGTTCCTCAATCTGTGTTTATAGTACACAAGGTAGGAATGAACGCATCTTGTTTCTCTATCTGTATATACAGTACACAAGATAGGGATGGACGCATCTTGTTCCTCTATCTGTACATATAGTACAACATGTAGGGATGAACGATTCTTTTTCCTCTATCTGTGTGTATAGTACACCAGGTAGGAATGGACGCATCTTGTTCCTCTATCTGTGTGTATAGTACACCAGGTAGGTATGAACGCATCTTCTTCCTCTATCAGTATATATAGTACACACGTTAGGTAGGGATGGACGCCTCTTGTTCCTCAATCTGTGTGTATAGTACACAAGGTAGGAATGAACGCATCTTGTTTTTCTATCTGTATATACAGTACACAAGATAGGAATGAACGCATCTTGTTCCTCTGTCTGTATAAATAGTTCACCAGGTAGGGATGAACGATTCTTTTTCCTCTATCTGTGTGTATAGTACGCCAGGTAGGAATGAACGCATCTTGTTCCTCTATCTGTATGTATGGTACACCAGGTAGGGATGAACGCCTCTTGTTCCCCTGTCTGTGTGTATAGTACACAAGGTAGGAATGAACGCATCTTGTTTCTCTATCTGTATATACAGTACATCAGGTAGGGATGAACGCCTCTTGTTCCTCTATCTGTGTGTATAGTACACCAGGTAAGAATGAACGCATCTTGTTCCTCTATCTGTGTGTATAGTACACCAGGTAAGAATGAACTCATCTTGTTCCTCTATCGGTTTGTATAGTACACCATGTAGGAATGAACGCATCTTGTTCCTCTATCTGTTTGTATAGTACACCATGTAGGAATGAACGCATCTTGTTCCTCTCTCTGTGTGTATAGTACACCAGGTAGGGATGAACGCATCTTGTTTCACTATCTGTGTATAAAGTACACAAGGTAGGAATGAACGCCTCTTGTTCATCTATCTGTTGGTATGGTACACAAGGTAGGGGTGAACGCCTCTTGTTCCTCTATCTGTATGTATAGTTCACCAGGTAGGGATGAACGATTCTTGTTCCTCTATCTGTGTATATTGTACACAAGGAACGGAATTAACGCCTCTTGTTCATCTATTTGTATGTATAGTACAAAAGGTTGGGATGAACGCCTCTTGTTCCACTACCTGTTTATATTGTACACCAGGTAGGGATGAACGAATCTTGTTCCTCTCTCTCGGTGTATAGTACACAAGGTAGGAATGAACGCCTCTTGTTCCACTACCTGTGTATATTGTACACCAGGTAGGGATGAACGCATCTTTTTCCTCTCTCTGTGTGTACAGTACACAAGGTAGGGATGAACGCCTCTTGTTCCACTACCTGTGTATATTGTACACCAGGTAGGGATGAACGCATCTTGTTCCTCTCTCTGTGTGTACAGTACACAAGGTAGGGATAAACGCCTCTTGTTCCACTACCTGTGTATATTGTACACCAGGTAGGGATGAACGCATCTTGTTCCTCTCTCTGTGTGTACAGTACACAAGGTAGGAATGAACGCCTCTTGTTCCTCTATCTGTATATATAGTACAAAAGGTAGGGATGAACGCATCTTGTTCCTCTATCTGTTGGTATGGTAAACAAGGTAGAAATGAACGCCTCTTGTTCTTCTATCTGTGTGTATAGAACAAAAGTTAGGAATGAACGCCTCTTGTGTCACTATCTGTGTATATTGTACACCAGGTAGGGATGAATGCATCTTGTTCCACTATCTGTGTGTATAGTAAGTACATCAGGTAGGGATGAACGCATCTTGTTCCTCTATCTGTGTGTATAGTACACAAGTTAGGAATGAACGCCTCTTTTGTCACTATCTGTGTATATTGTACACCAGGTAGGGATGAATGCATCTTGTTCCACTATCTGTGTGTATAGTAAGTACACCAGGTAGGGATGAACGCATCTTGTTCCTCTCTCTGTGTGTACAGTACACAAGGTAGGAATGAACGCCTCTTGTTCCTCTCTCTGTGTGTACAGTACACAAGGTAGGAATGAACGCCTCTTGTTCTTCTCTATGTGTGTACAGTACACAAGGTAGGGATGAATGCATCTTGTTCCACTATCTGTGTGTATAGTAAGTACATCAGGTAGGGATGAACGCATCTTGTTCCTCTATCTGTGTGTATAGTACACAAGTTAGGAATGAACGCCTCTTTTGTCACTATCTGTGTATATTGTACACCAGGTAGGGATGAATGCATCTTGTTCCACTATCTGTGTGTATAGTAAGTACACCAGGTAGGGATGAACGCATCTTGTTCCTCTCTCTGTGTGTACAGTACACAAGGTAGGAATGAACGCCTCTTGTTCCTCTCTCTGTGTGTACAGTACACAAGGTAGGAATGAACGCCTCTTGTTCTTCTCTATGTGTGTACAGTACACAAGGTAGGAATGAACGCCTCTTATTCCTCTATCTGTGTGTACAGTACACAATGTAGGAATGAACGCCTCTTGTTCCTCTCTCTGTGTGTACAGTACACAAGGTAGGAATGAACGCCTCTTGTTCCTCTCTTTGTGTGTACAGTACACAAGGTAGGAATGAACGCCTCTTGTTCCACTACCTGTGTATATTGTACACAAGGAACGGAATTAACGCCTCTTGTTCATCTATTTGTATGTATAGTACAAAAGGTTGGGATGAACGCCTCTTGTTCCACTACCTGTTTATATTGTACACCAGGTAGGGATGAACGAATCTTGTTCCTCTCTCTCTGTGTATAGTACACAAGGTAGGAATGAACGCCTCTTGTTCCACTACCTGTGTATATTGTACACCAGGTAGGGATGAACGCATCTTTTTCCTCTCTCTGTGTGTACAGTACACAAGGTAGGGATGAACGCCTCTTGTTCCACTACCTGTGTATATTGTACACCAGGTAGGGATGAACGCATCTTGTTCCTCTCTCTGTGTGTACAGTACACAAGGTAGGGATAAACGCCTCTTGTTCAACTACCTGTGTATATTGTACACCAGGTAGGGATGAACGCCTCTTGTTCCTCTCTCTGTGTGTACAGTACACAAGGTAGGAATGAACGCCTCTTGTTCCTCTATCTGCATATATAGTACAAAAGGTAGGGATGAACGCATCTTGTTCCTCTATCTGTTGGTATGGTAAACAAGGTAGAAATGAACGCCTCTTGTTCTTCTATCTGTGTGTATAGTACAAAAGTTAGGAATGTACGCCTCTTGTGTCACTATCTGTGTATATTGTACACCAGATAGGGATGAATGCATCTTGTTCCACTATCTGTGTGTATAGTAAGTACATCAGGTAGGGATGAACGCATCTTGTTCCTCTATCTGTGTGTATAGTACACAAGTTAGGAATGAACGCCTCTTGTGTCACTATCTGTGTATATTGTACACCATGTAGGGATGAATGCATCTTGTTCCACTATCTGTGTGTATAGTAAGTACACCAGGTAGGGGTGAACGCATCTTGTTCCTCTCTCTGTGTGTACAGTACACAAGGTAGGAATGAACGCCTCTTGTTCCTCTCTCTGTGTGTACGGTACACAAGGTAGGAATGAACGCCTCTTGTTCTTCTCTCTGTGTGTACAGTACACAAGGTAGGAATGAACGCCTCTTGTTCCTCTATCTGTGTGTACAGTACACAAGGTAGGAATGTACGCCTCTTGTTCCTCTCTCTGTGTGTACAGTACACAAGGTAGGAATGAACGCCTCTTGTTCCTCTCTTTGTGTGTACAGTACACAAGGTAGGAATGAACGCCTCTTGTTCCACTACCTGTGTATATTGTACACCAGGTAGGAATGAACGCCTCTTGATCCTCTATCTGTATGTATAGTACAAAAGGTAGGGATAAACGCGTTGTTCCTCTATCTGTTGGTATGGTACACAAGGTAGAAATGAACGCATCTTGTTCCTCTATCTGTGTATATTGTACACCAGGTAGGGATGAATGCATCTTGTTCCACTATCTGTGTGTATAGTAAGTACATCAGGTAGGGATGAACGCATCTTTTTCCTCTATCTGTGTGTATAGTACACAAGGTAGGGATGAACGCATCTTGTTCCACTATCTGTGTGTAAAGTACACAAGGTAGGGATGAACGCATCTTGTTCCACTATCTGCGTGTGTAGTACACATGGTAGGAATGAACGCCTCTTGTTCCTCTATCTGTTGGTATGGTACACAAGGTAGGAATGAACGCCTCTTGTTCCTCTACCTGTGTGTATAGTACACCAGGTAGGGAATGAACGCATCTTGTTCCACTATCTGTGTATATAGTACACAAGGTAGGAATGAACGCCTCTTGTTCCTCTATCTGTTGGTATGGTACACAAGGTAGGGATGAACGCCTCTTGTTCCTCTATCTGTGTGTATAGTACATCACGTAGGGATGAACGCATCTTGTTCCACTATCTGTGTATACAGTACACAAGGTAAGAATGAACGCCTTTTGTTCCTCTATCTGTCGGAATGCTACACAAGGTAGGGATTAACGTCTCTTGTTCCACTATATGTGTATATAGTACACAATGTAGGAATGAACGCCTCTTGTTCCACTATCTTTTGGTATGGTAGACAAGGTAGGAATGAACGCCTCTTGATCCTCTATCTGTTGGTATGGTAGACAAGGTAGGGATGAACGCATCTTGTTCCACTATCTGTGTGTATGGTACACAAGGTAGGAATGAACGCCTCTTGATCCTCTATCTGTTGGTATGGTACACCAGGAAGGGATGAACGCCTCTTGTTCCTCTATCTGTTGGTATGGTACACAAGGTAGGGATGAACGCCTCTTGTTCCTCTATCTGTGTGTATAGTACACCAGGTAGGGATGAACGCATCTTGTTGTACTATCTGTGTATATAGTACACAAGGTAAGAATGAACGCCTTTTGTTCCTCTATCTGTCGGTATGCTACACAAGGTAGGGATGAACGTCTCTTGTTCCACTATATGTGTATATAGTACACAATGTAGGAATGAACGCCTTTTGTTCCTCTATCTTTTGGTATGGTAGACAAGGTAGGAATGGACGCCTCTTGATCCTCTATCTGATGGTATGGTAGACAATGTAGGGATAAACGCATCTTGTTCCACTATCTCTGTGTATAGTTCACAAGTTAGGAATGAACGCCTCTTGTTCCTCTATCTGTATGTATTGTACACCAGGTAGGAATGAACGCCTCTTGTTCCACTATATGTATGTATGGTACACCAGGTAGGAATGAACGCCTCTTGTTCCTCTATCTGTTAGTATGGTACACTAGGAAGGGATGAACGCCTCTTGTTCCTCTCTCTGTTGGTATGGTAGACAAGGTAGGAATGAACGCCTCTTGATCCTCTATCTGTTGGTATGGTACACAAGGTAGGAATGAACGCCTCTTGTTCCTCTATCTGTTGGTATGGTACACCAGGAAGGGATGAACGCCTCTTGTTCCTCTATCTGTTGGTATGGTAGACCAGGAAGGGATGAACGCCTCTTGTTCCTCTCTCTGTTGGTATGGTACACAAGGTAGGAATGAACGCCTCTTGTTCCTCTATCTGTGTATATAGTACAAAAGGTAGGGATGAACGTCTCTTGTTCCACTATCTGTGTATATTGTACACCAGGTAGGGATGAACGCATCTTTTTTTCCTCTATCTGTATGTATAGTACACCGGGTAGGGATGAACGCATCATGTTCCCCTATCTGTGTGTATATTGTACACCAGGTAGATATGAACGCATCTTATTCCACTATCGGTGTGTATAATACACCGGGTAGGTATGAACGCATATTGTTCCTCTATCTGTATGTATAGTACACCAGGTAGGGCTGAACACCTCTTGTTCCACTATCTGTGTGTATAGTACACCAGGTAGGTATGAACGCATCTTGTTCCACAATCTGTGTATATAGTACACCAGATCATGATGAACACATCTTGTTCCACTATCTGTGTGTATATAGTACACAAGGTAGGAATGAACGCATCTTGTTCCTCTATCTGTATATACAGTACACCAGGTAGGGATGAACGCTTCTTGTTAATTTAACAGGTTTTATAGCACAGCAGGTAGGGATGAACTCTTCTTGTTAACCAATCTGTTTGTATAGAACACCAGGTACGGATAAACGCTTCTTGTTATTCTATCTGTTTATATAGCACACAAGGAACGGATGAACGCCTCTTTTTATTTTATCTGTGTGTATAGTACACCAGCTAGGGATGAACGCCTCTTGTTCCTCTATCTGTGTGTATAGCACACCAATTAGGGAAGAACGCCTCTTGTTCCTCTTACTGTATATATGGTACACCAGGTATTGATGAACGCCTCTTGTTCCTATATCTGACTGTATAGTACACCAGGTAGGAATGAAGGCCCCTTTTTCCTCTATCTGTATATATAGTACATCAGATATGCATGAACTCCTCTTGTTCCTCTGTCTGTGACTTTAGTACACCGGGAAGGGATAAACACCTCTTGTTCTTCTATCTGTATGTATAGTACACCTGGTAGGCATGAACGCCTCTTGTTCCTCTGTCTGTGTGTGTAGTACACCTTGAAGGGATAAAAGCCTCTTGTTCTTCTGTCTGTACGTAGTACAATAAGTAGGGTTGAACGCTTCCTGTTCCTTTCCTGTTTACATTGTTCAACATGTAGGGATGAAAGCCCCTTGAATACCTAATGGTTACTTCATCTGAATATTTAGTACAACGGGTAGTAATGAATGCCTCTTGTTCCCCTTACTCCATGGCGATTACAACAGGTAGTTATGAACGGCTTTTGTTCCTGTATTTTTTTTTCATTGTGGATGAACAGCAATGAATTCAACAATTCTGCATCCCACAATTTGTGAGTGACATGCTCCTAAACTTGATTTTTAATTTTGCAGGAAAACGAAATTACATGTATGTCTAATAAATATATCTGTTTATCTGCATTCGAGTCTTCCTAGGTTTTATACGATGTAGGCAGAAAAGTTTTTTTCAAGGTCTCTAATGAAAACCGATTAATGGTGCGACAAAGTAGTTGTAACAGAACCATCTGACATATCATATCTTATGTTCGACTGCCAAGTCCGGATACGCTATAAACCGCAATTAAATTGGGTAGATTTAGATTCCAATGGGAAAAGATGGCAAGCTTAACACTGCGTTCTATTTATCATTATAATATTATTGAATACACTCTGTCCCTCAATCACAAGAGTTGAACACAAAACGTTCATATGCCAGGTTTATTTGTAAATAGATCTAATGGATTACTACAAGACAACACATATATTTTTATATCAAATTGCTATCACAATGAGAGGTGTTTAATCAGCTATCAAGTGATGAATGAAGGCTGTCAAGGAAGCGTAATAGAACCTGAACCTTATCCGAGCCAACATCAACTTGCACTGGACCTTCCGACGGCGGTGACCCCAGCATGTATTGATTTTTTATATTAATATTGTCATATGTTGTTGTGTGTCTCGTTCAGTGTCGCAGGAATCGGCCCTTGTCTCTAAACTATGACCTCTCGCCTGGAAGCGCGCTTAACAATGAATGCTCAAAACCATCGCCTCCTATTAAAGAATTATGGGGAAAGAGTGACGTCGGAGATCGCCTAATATTTATCGAATTTAAGTCCAAATTGATAAATCACTACAGGGAATAGTACATAAGAAGTACATAAGCAGCTTTGTTACTTTTTATGTACTATTCCCTTTAGTAATTTAAGATTTTGTGTAATATCATATACGCTAAAAGCTCATACTGAAGAGTGATCAGTGTATGTGATATTAAATCTGTAAAATACATCATATTGACGATGACAACCGAATATACCGATTTGTGTCTTAATTCGTAAAAGGGATATGACGGGATGAATTAGGTTTTTTTTACTAATTTAAACATATCTTTGCTGAGTTTTCATTTTCATTTTCTATAAAACATGATTGCAACATGATATTGATTTTAACTGAAATTCAGACAACGATTTTCACATCCTTAAACATCGCATATATTAGAGAATCTTGAAGACGTAATTTGCAAATAAAACGATATGATGATGAACTAACGGAGATGATAGGATGATAAATGACATAATTGATATTCATTCCTTCTCAATTATTGTAGCAAAGGCCCGTGTTCAGCGTGTCAACTCCTCAAATATTTTAATTGAACCAAATTGATGATAATAATAGCGAAACGTGAAACATATACCCTGCCGTAATCAACGAACATACGTTCTGCTCTGTTGGGGTCAACAAGGTCACGTGGTAACGCCCATTTTGATTGGCTGTTATGTAAACAAGATTGCCCTATCATGTGTTACGATTGTCTCCTGTTACATCATGTATTGAAAAAATGTTTGTTGATCTTTGTTGTCCATTGTATCATTTTTAAGGAACTCGTGCCTTTAGATGACATCGTTTTTTCTTGTCATTAATCACGCGTTCATTATTCATTTTGCGACTTTTTCTTTCTCAAGTAACCGCTTGCTATTAGTAGTATAATGCCCTTATTTGTTCGAAAGTGTTTCATGTTTTACGTAATGAATGATTTGGTGATTATCGCAAACGCAAAGGCAAATTATGTCATTTATTTTTTTTATTTTCCTAAAGCGTGTTTGTCTTTTTACGCTTTTGTTTAATATCGTTTAACACCACTTGCGCAAATGGATTTTTTCTGCGATTGATAAAATATCAGGGTATTTTTATGACTTGTCATTGAAAAAAAGATATCACTACGCCATATTCATTGCAAAATAATCATACAAATACAATTGCACATTTTGTACAGCAATTACGAAAAGAGGAATGGCAAAAATATGCAGTTTTTTGATTGCAGTGTTTTGTTTGTAGCTGTGAGGGCACCGCGTAAGTTTAAAAAGATTTATGACAATAGACACGTGGCTATGGACTTTTAAATCGTTTATTGATATGTTCTGATTGTGCACGAATTTGGCTTTGTTATTATGTGTCAGTTCTTTTTCTGACCCCATACAGGTTTAGAATAGTTGCTATGATTGCCAAGTCAATGCATTTGAATGGCGTTTTAGTGGCATCGACTGCTATCGAAGCAAACGGCTGACACGTTTGTCCTTTACGGCTCGGAATGACAAAGGGGAAGCAACTGCGATACAGTACAATTTTTGTTTTAAATCAGTAAATGAATTTAAAGCTTAAGAATGGGATTTTTTTGTAATAGAAAGCTACAACTGTTATAAATTGTGTACAGTTTCAATCAAACAGCAATCCATTCTACCGGTCATTAATTCCCAGTCGTTTCCGTTTCTTTCAAATTTTTAGGTCTTCTTCTCCTGTTCTTGATTGGTCAGTTCTTGTAATGATATATATAAATAATTGACATGAAAATTAAGGTAAAGGTTAAAATAATACATCGAAAAAGAAACACATTTATTTTGTAACACTATAATTGGCCTGAAACTAAATGTTCGTACGTAAAGTTAAAATAATACACCGAAACAGAAACTCATTCATTTGTTTCTCTCTTTTTTCCTTCATTTGTTGCAGGGCACGTAAACTCTGTCAGTCAGCTATTCATTGCAATGATTTAATGGAAGTTTGTTCATTCGCGTTCACGACGAGTAAATAAGCCAAACACACATAAAGATTTCTTGTCATTCTACGGTTATTTATGCCAGTCGCAGAATGTAAATTTAAAATTTCGCCGTCGTTTTCAAGTGGTCGAGATTAATTTCTTTGGAGTGGAGATTAATTGTGAATAAATAAGCATGCGGGCTATGATCAGCATGGATGACGGTCATTTATTGCAATCGACTGATTAATGGGCCAACTGTCTGAGGAAGTTTAATACCAGTAAAACTTCACTTTCTATGTAAAAGGACCATTGTATACCTCCGCGACTTTTTTTTGCAGAAAAAAGTTCCAGCCCAATTACCATCTCTATAGCTGGCGCCGTTTGTTTGTTGCAAACATATAACTCAATTTGGATATGAGATGACATACTGCGTGCAAAAATAACCTTGGTCACAACAATGAACCATATAAACAAATCAATTTGACCATTATTCCCTTCATCAAAAAATAAGCCAAGAAGTGAAAGCCATATTAAAATTAACTTGTATCATTTGTGTTGTAGACATTTCACACAGTCAGGTTTACAAACGGTTTTAGACAGAATAGTTGCTAACTTGCTATCACCAAAGGTGGAAAGTATCATAGAAACAAAAGTAAAACAACTGTAATTAACAAATCATTTGCATGTGTACGAAATGACTCAACTATCACTTTTAGCGAAACATCAATACAAACACTTAAATCAAGTATTAAACACATTCACTAGTCCGATTATTTTGATATTTTAACACATTATCCGTAGAAAATGCCGTTAAACGATATGTAAACTTCAAACCGGGATTTGGCTTAAATTAATGGGTTCTTTATTGTGCGCGACGTACCCAAATTCAGGAAAGATTATGCGGGAATGCCAGAGTCAATCTATTTAACCACCCAGATTTATGTTGGCGCTTCTCTGTAAAGACTCTTTGGGGGTTTGATCCTCTCGGATCAACATTTTTCTTTGAGAAGGATAAGTATCTGAGTAGCCGAGCACGGACTGAGGTATGTGTGTAAACTGATATGAATGACCGACACTGGAAGAAGGGACATCATTATTTATCTTCTTTTGTCCTCATCATAAACACCTGATATTTTGGCTTGGAAAAAGTAGCCAATTGAACGAAGCATATTCCCTCTCTTTATACGTTTATCATCTATATTGTATAATTTTTGTTCGTTTCGTCAATGTCTGCTTGTCTATAGTATAATTTTGATGCCGTTCAAGCAAGCAGAAATAAGTATTGGCTATTTCTCTTGTTCCTATATTCTGAACGTAGAAATATTTTGCGTTCATCGCAATACAGTTTTGATAATCT